>NC_056745.1:944511995-944711995 GCF_019279795.1 Protopterus annectens | reverse complement strand
CTGTTGTGTTAAGTCCATGCAAGATTGTGCACAGTGGGGATCAGGGAATTTGGCCTTACCTCATTGTAGAGGGATTTTATATATATATATATATATATATATATATATATATATATATATATATATATATATATATATATATACAATTAGTTGGAGGTGTGGAAGGTGCAGCCCCTCCCACATGGAGGTGCAGTGGTGTTTACCCCCTGCAAAAAACATTAGTATTTTGTTGTTGTTATTGTTTTTATTTTCAGTCTTTCAGAATCAATCATTAGCCATTCGATACTTGTGTACTCCGATGGTTTGAAATACACTCATTTTATTTATTTATATATATATATATATATATATATATATATATATATATATATATATTTATGAAGGTATTTTATTACTTACCGCAACTGCAAGATTAAGAGAAGTAATGATTTCTTCTTCTGATCCATATGACATGTCACGTAAAAAGACAGCAGTATTGGGCAGCATATATGATATTGTGTAGTTGTCATTTGCTGTGATGCTGCTTTTTGGATCATCTCGAATTCTGATGAAAAAGTAATAAAATGAAAAGTAATTAAGAGAACAGAGAGAGAAGTATTTAATTTGTAAGCAGTAAAATGACAATATCACATCTTAGGCAAACTGAATTAATTGTCAAGATGTAATATGCATTCAGGTTTAACAGTAACAAGAAATATATAATACATGACAGTTAATGGCAGCATTTTTAATCATAAGAAAAAATAAATGCTTTATTTGCTCCATTAGAGAATGTTTTTCAGCAAGGACTTCTTTAAAATGTATTCTCTGAGACAATGCATTTATTGCAACATTTGCTTTACCTGTTTTTCTTTAACTATTAAGTTAAGACCTGCCAGTACTGTGGGGAACGATAGTGTAAAGCTGTTTGGGTTGACTAGCAAACTATCTTCACAAACTATTATTACATTTTATCTTAAAATTCATTTTAGGATGAAAACAGAAAGCAATGTTGTGATATACAGTAAATTATAGCATTTCTTGTTTGTTAATACTGTATTTATGAGTGTTCATTTTTAATGACAACCCACAACAATAGTATAACAGTTTTGACATTGAGAACAAGGAGTACAGCATTATGCAGAAAGACACACATACACATGCACACACACTCACACACACACACACACACACACACACACACACACATATAGATATATATATATATATATATATATATATATATATATATATATATATATATATATATATATATATATATATATATATATATATATATATACACTATAAGTGCACCCAGATTTGCTAAATTGTTAATAAAGGACGTCAACTTAAAGTAACATATACTACTCCAGTCCTATCAAAAATTTAAAATCATGCTGTGCCCCTTTATGGAGAGCATACTGCACCTAAGTGTACCAGATAATTTGCCAACAAAGCAAGAATAAGGAATGCCCACTACATCAGGAGTAGGTAATAAAAATCTGAAAAGTAATGCAGACCAACTCTTTTAATTATTCCTAATGTAATTTGTCAAGTGCTTGAGCCCACCACATAACCATTAATATCATGTGAATCCAGACATCCCCACAGTGCCACCTGTATGTCAGATTTTGTACTACAGTCATTTATCTTATTTATGCATTGTTTCAGTATTATTTCTGATGTTCGGGTAGAGATCACCATCCCAGGAGAGAACCATTACCACAGTGCCCTGTGTAGTCAGCCATAACATTAAATACATGATAAAGAAATTTATATTGACCATCTATTGTTATGGTCATGCATATAGCCACAGCATGCTGTTACGTTATTCAACAAATGTGCACTTCAACCTCCTTAAAAGAGTTTAGAGTTTTCATTGCAAATGGCATGATTCATTCACAACACTATTTTACATGAATATTATCTCAGTCTACAGTCATTCAGTCTTTTTTAGACCAGCTCCACCTGTTTCTGGAAGTGATACTAGAGACATTTGGTCTTTCAGCCACATAATCCCCACAGTACTAGTTCCAGCATACAGGCTGAGCTGTTGCTATGCCGCATAGACCCTTTGGCTTTTATGGCCAACTCTGTTAGAAATAAATGTACATAATCTCAGCTCTACATGCCCTCTATGCTTTCATGTGTATTTCCTCAAGATATTGTTGTTTCTTCCAACATAAATACATCTGGTAGGTGAATTGGTGACAGATTGTCCATAGGTCTACAAATAATGTGTATTTGTGGTACAGAAGAAATGTCTGGCAATTTTCTTCCTTTCCCTACTTATTTGATGAACTCTATGGACAGTGACGACGCTCATGGAGTCACTATGGGAGCTAGGTATGACTCAGCAGCAACAGATGGATGAAGACAGAGTGAGACTTAGTAATGGATGTCCTAATCAAATAAAATCAAAAATGTCTGCTTTGTCAAAAAAAGAAAGAAATCCATGGAAGTAGGCTTGGGCAAATATGAGCAAACCATTTTCAGAATCAGTGTGTAGCCACATTGGTATATATAAAAAAATAATAATGCCAGTAAAATTTTGGTAAATAATAAAATCAATACATATAAACTGTTTAAGCAATATATATATATATATATATATATAGAGAGAGAGAGAGAGAGGGATATACATAAGTAGACAGATATATGATCTTAACTCATGATGAATTTTCTGCATATATGTGCAATTAAAACAACTGGAATGATCTTCACAATGTATACAATATTACAGTAATATGTTACAAATGTATTTATACATTAAGTGAAGGAATGCGCTTTTAACTCATGGCGATTGTATGTACGTTAAAGTAGAATGTGAGGTCCAGCTTTTCCACATCGCAAATATCTATAAAACAGTGTTGTGCACTCAGATCTTCCTGGTAGACAAAGATAAAAAATAAATAAGCAGAGAAAATCATAAAAGTGAAAATGAAGTGTTTATTGACCATAGGTCATTTACTCCTACCTAAATCACCTTTTAGTAAAAAAAAAAAAAAAAAAAAAAAAAAAAAAAAAAAGGCAAGAGAGTGTCTGCCGAGAGGAGATGCTATAGGGATTTCTTTCACTATAAATGCATAAAGGTGTAAAGGGAACTAGCCATAAGAAGAGGAGGAGGAAAGTAGAGAAACATAAATCAGCTTGATAAACCTCATTATCAGATATTAGACTACCATTAGATTTGGCTAATTGTAACTCTATGGGAGATGGGAAACTATAACAATTCTGACTGATCACCAAGAATAGAAGAAAAAATAAAAACACAGTGAAATTGAACATAAATAACTGTTTAGATAACACATAACACTGGAAAGATTTTAAGGATGACAACCTTTCTACAGAAGACAGAAATGTAAATTATCCCATTTTAATATCTTTCTTAGTGAGTACTGAAGAAAAAAATATATATATTTTCACTTGTGGAAACTGGGTCTTAAGAAAAACAGTACTAAGGTAATTAAAATTAGAAATAAGTATGTTAGAATATAAATCTGACCATTTCATGTAAAATAATTGTCATGCAAATAGCAACGGAGACAGTTACCTCAATTAAGCTTGCAATTAGTTTGTTCAGGAAAAAAAAAATCTGTGGTTAACAAAATGAGGGAACTGTCAAGCTTTTGATAGTATACCAACAGTGACATTTCTAGCAACTGCTGGGGAGCACTACACATCTTCAGTGATAGATATTATATAAAAATAAAGTTGTCCTCCCTCATAGTAACAGTGCGATACTATTAGAAATACTATGTACTACAAAGTCTGCAAAATATGCAGAAAGAAACACATAGCAAAGAAGTGTGAACAGCCTAGAAAAATGTGTTCACTTGACAGCAAAGATATGCTGTAGGCTTCGAAAATATCAGTAACAGATGGCTATGATAATAAAGGCTTGCTGAAATAGCAGGAGAAGATAAATACATACAAAGACTCAATTGTCAGAACTTATCTAACAAACAAAAATGGCTGACAGTGCAAAAAGAGCAATTAGTACCATGTCACAAGACTTCACCCTGGTCTTCTAAGAAACTGATAAGAAAACAAAACTGGTAAGGCCCACAACAGTCTCAACTGGTGTGGTCCACAGTAAAGCCACAGAAATGCCAAAAATGGTTCAGGAGGATTTATCAGAAGAAACAATCCATAAACATAGACTGTATAAAAACAACTGTTGACTATGAACTGAGAGACGTTTGAGGAAGTGCAGTGAATCTGTCAGTAATCCATTTTACAAAGAAAATGTTAATATCTCAACAGTAGTGTCTGGTTGGTTGTATTAATAAATATCACATTAAGTACGAATACAGGTATACAGCATTACAGTCTGTTGTTTGCTGTTTTAACATTCAGTTTCCAAGCACTTGAAGACAAGTTCCTCAATGCCAGGGGTATGAGCATCTTGTAGCCCATGCTGGCAGATGCTCATACTCAAACTCAAATAGAGTTCAGCCAAATGGCTGACTCACACAGCTGCTTACATCAATTGGGACTTCAAGTTGAGGAAGGGGATTTTAGGCTTAGATAGTAAAGAGGACTGTAGTTTTAGGGAACTTAAAAGGACATTAGGTTTAGGGAGTGATATGGGCTTTAGGTTTAGGGAGGGAGAAGGGGATTTTATGTTTAGGGAGTGGCCAGGGACTTTAGGGTTAGGACAACGATGGATGTTTTTAGGGTTAAGATCAGAGTTCTAGTAGGGCTAGATAGTCTTGTGAGGTTATGGGCTGAGAGGGATACTTCGTTAAAGGAGATCAAGTTAGTGGCATAAAGAGCAATTGCCAAAATAAGCGAGTGGTATTGAGGAAGTTTGTTGTAATCAAATGGCAGATAAGTACTTAAACTAAACTCCAACTGCAATAATCCTCAGGGTGTAAATACATACATTCTGATAATTAAGAATGACTTTATTAAGAAAAACTGTAAATAAAGTTTCTGTATAATAACTGAAAAGATAAGAGATACATGGAAGTTTTGCTCAGTTCCTGCCTCTATACAGTTTACTTTGGAGTAAGTATTTTTATTCAAGGAAAGGTTTAGAATTTTGAAAAAAGTTTAAATTTTTAACAAAAGACGGTGGAAATAATAACAAAAGTCTGAGATTTTAAATAAAAATGGACACCATATCTAAAGTGTTGGAAGTAGTAATGCAGAATGTAAAACAAGAAAACTGAATTTTTAATTTACAAAAATTTTTACATGTCAAAATCTGATCTAAAGTTTTGCCTTTCCTCTGTAAAACATAATTAAAATGGAAAGATTAATTATATGACAGGAGTAAAATCAAGAATAAAAGCAAAACCTTTTACAAAGGTTCATTGGTGTATACCATGCTAACAACCACTGGGGCCTTTGTAAGCCTAGTCATGCATCCTTAATGTATCTCACAAGTTTATGTGCTGGCCTTTGTAAGTCTAGACAAGATTCCCAAATGTATCCCTCAAAAGTATTTGCCTAAGAGGTTATTTTAAGGGGTATATGTATGCTAGAGAAAGATTTATAGACTGCCTTTGATCTTTAGAGACATTAGTGCTAGACCCAGGGTATATTTCCAATTTCCCACCAACTTTTCCATGTTTTTCATAGTTATAGCCATGTTAGGGTGGTATTTTTTATTAGAAAGATAAGGCGAAGAATGAAGATTGGTCTTGACTGGTTATGATATGCCAGAGATACTAAAAATGTAATATGATAATATAATTTGAAAAGAATTTTATATACTCTTGGGAGAAAATATTACATTATGGTGAAGTGAATGCATCTGGATTGTGATCAATGTTGTATGTTAAAGAGTTATTATACTAGACAATTTCATAAGGAGAATTTCTTTCCTTCAAAAGATTTAACGCATTTTCAGAAAGAGAAAGTATTACATACATACATATATATATATACAAATATTTCAACCACGGGCATTACTGCCTTTCTAGCTTGCCAATATACCAAAACACTTGTTCCCATAATAAGTGTCCAGGCTGTTCTTAAAAATATCTAAATTAGTAATTGCTTTAATGCAGTTTGGTAGTCTGTTCCATGCATCAGCTACTCTATCAGAGAGCCAATTAGTGCACTTCTCATTCCTATAAAATTGTAATCCAATGTAACTACTGTCTGTTTATTTTACTGTGGAGCTTTTCTCCCCGGGCCTCCACTGAAAATGGACCTACGTCCAGTCGGACACTCCCAGTCAACAAATTTAAATAAATAAATAAAAATAAATAAATATAGAATATTCTACATAGAGTTGTCTGATGTTTCTCTAGTATTTTTTGATAACTCCAAACATTCACAGAGGTAGTTTCTATAAATGCCCTATATACTTGAATAATATCTCCTCTTAGATATCTGTAAGAGACACTGTACAAGTTCCGATATTTTATTCTTTCATAATAACTTAAATGTTCACATCCATGGATGCCCTTGTTATATTTCCACTGCACTTTTTCCAGTTTGCTCATGTTTGTTTTCTTATAAGGTTTCCATATTGTTATTCCATACTCAAGGTTGGGTCTAATGTAACCAACAAACAATGGCTTCATCATTCTTGATTTTCTAGACTTTATAAATCTTTTTTACAGCCTATAGTTCTATAACTATCATTAACCAATTGGTTAATATGATTAGAAAAACTCATAGCTGAATCTACTCATATACCTAGGTGCTTAAATGAGTCTACAGTTTCAATCACTGAATGCTGTATTAAATATTCACCTTTCAATTTGTGTCTCCCAAATCTCATATGCTTAGTTTTTGATGTATTTATCAGCATATTATACAGTGGATATAAAAAGTTTACAAACCCCAGTTAAAATGGCAGGTTTTTGTGATATAAAAAATGAGACCACAATATATCATTTCAAAACTTTTCCCACCTTTAGTGTGACCTATAACCCGTACAATTCAATTGAAAAACAAATCTGTTAGGGGGAAAAATATAAAAAATACAATATGTGAAATATGCTGGACACACCCTTAAACTAATACTTTGTTGTGTATGCACACCCTTAAACTAATATTTTGTTGAAGCAGATTTTGATTTAATTATAGCATTCAGTCTTGGGTAGGAATCTATCAGCATGGCACATCTTGACTTGGCAATATTTGCCCACTCTTTCTTGCAAAAGCTCTCCAAATCTGCCACATTGCAAGGATATTTCTTGTGCATAGCCCTCTTCAGGTCACCAAACAGATTTTATATTGGACTTAGGTCTGGGCTCTGGCTGGGCCATTCCAAAACTTTAATCTTCTTCTGGTGAAGCCATTCTTTTGTTGATTTGGATATATGCTTGGGGTCATTGTCATGTTGAAAGGTGAAATTCCTCTTCATCTTCATCTTTCTAGCAGATGGCTGAAGGTTTTGTTCCAAAAGAGACTGTATTTGGAAATGTTCATAGTTCTCTCCACCTTGGCTAAAGCCCCAGTTCCAGCTGAAGAAAAGCAACCCAAAGCATGATACTGCCACCACCATGCTTCACCATGGGAATGGTGTTCTTTTGGTGATGTGAAGTGTTGTTTTTGCACCAAACGTATCCTTTGGAATTGTGGCCAGCAAGTTCAACCTTGGTTTCATCAGACCATAGTACATTTTCCCACATGCTTTTGGGAGACTTGATTATTGTTTTGCAAATTTTAGCTGGGCCTGGCTGTTTTTCTGTGTAAGAAAAAGCTTCCATCTTGCAACCTTACCCCATAGTCCAGACATATGGAGAATATGGGAGATTGTTGTCACATGTAGTACACAACCAGTACTTGCCAGAAATTCCTGCAGCTCCTTCAGTGTTGCCATAGGTCTCTTGACAGCCTCCCTGACCAGTTTTTGTCTTTTCTTTTCATCAATTTTGGGGGGATGTCCAGTTCTTTGCAACCTCACTGTTGTCCCATATTTTCTCCACTTTTTGATGACTGTCTTCACTGTGTTCCATGGTATATCCAATGCTGTGGAATTTTGTTTGTACCCTTCATCTGACTGATACTCTTCAGCAATGAGATCCCTTTGATGCCTTGTAAGTTCTCTACGAACCATGGCTTTTGCTGTAGCAGGCAACTGAGTAAATGTCAGAAAAATCCTACTGGGACAGCTGAACTTTATTTGGGGTTAATCAGAGTCTCTTTAATTGATGACAGGTGTGTACCTAAGAAGACTGAATGCTGTAATTAAATCAAAAAGTGTAAGGGTGTGCACACACAACAAAGTATTAGTTTAAGGGTGTGCACACTTATGCAACCAGCGTATTGTAAGTTTTTTATTTTTTATATTTTTTTCCCCTAACAGATTTGTTTTTTTTTTTTTCAATTTAATTGTACAGGTTATATGTCACATTAAAGGTGGGAACAACTTTGAAATGATTTATTGTGTTCTCATGTTTTTACATCACAAAAACCTGACATTTTAACAGGGGTGTGTAAACTTTTTATATTCACTGTAGGATTGAAATTCATGAGCAAGAGATCCCTCAAATACAAGAGAAGGTTTACAGAAAACAGAATTGAAGGCATATATAAACATCTCTAAAACATCTGACATAATCATAATCACTCACCATCATCGTCATCTTCTACATGGGGTCAGGGTGCTGTGTCAGCTTTTGCCATCTCTTTTTATTCAATGCCACTCTCCTACCTCCTATGTCACTCATGGCTAACTGTTGCTAATCTTCTCTCCCACAATCCATCTACCTTTTTGCTAGATGCCCTCATTTTCTCTTGCCTTCTTCTAACCTCTCCCAAATCTTCTTCATCAGATTTTCTGCTTTTGTGTGCATATGCCTGAATCACCATAATCTATTGTCTTTAACCTTTTCTGCAATTGGAGCTACTTTGGCTTCTGCTCTTATGTCCTGATTTCTTCATCTGTCTCACAGTGTATATCCCACCACCAGTCTCAGATACTTCATCTCCATCACTAGCTTCCTCAGCTGCTTTGACATTAATGTCCGTGTTTCTGTACCATACAGCAGTACGAGTAGCACCACTGTTTAGTCCACCTTACTTTTCAGCTACTTCATTATTCTTCTGTCATATACTACCCCTGACATTCTGTGCTAGTTAGCTGCAGCCCTTCTGTCTCTAGCTTTGACCTCTTCATTCAGATTACCCTTCTCCTCAACCACCCTTTTCAGATGCTTGAAACTGTTACCCGTCTAACTATTTTACCTTCCATCTCAATTCTCCGCTTGGTCTGATTTCCCCATGTGCTGTCATTACAGCTGTCTTAATTGTATTAAGTTTCATCCCACTTGCCTTCAGTTTTGCAGTCCATTACGCTAGCCTTTGTTGATGTTCTTGCTCAGAGTCTGCCTGTAATGCTATATCTTCTGCTTACAGCAACTTTGTTAATCTGTCCCCTCTGACCTGTTTGCTAATGTAGTCCATCAATAGTACGAACAGCATGGGGCTCAGAGCTGAACTTTGATGCACACCCACTCCCAGTGGAAACCCCTATGTGACAGTCATCTGACATTGTTGCATAACATTTTCCATTTCTAAATATATTAAAATAAAATGTTTACAATTAGTGATCTTGATTATTTTACCAAGATAGGATGGGGGGATTCACTTATGTACTTTAGGAAGACCCAGTGTGACATTTATACTGACTAGGGAAATTTGTTCAGGACAGTTAGAAAATTTCCATTCTCTTTCATGTCCAGATATGGGTAAAAGGAAGTGAGAGAATCTATGTGACAAAGAGAGAAGAACCACATAGAAATGGAAAGTGCTGACAAGACAGAGCCAAATATTACCTCAGAGGCAGAAACTGCTGATGTACTCATCACTGCATTGGTCAGTCTGTTGACACTTTAATGAAATTTAATTTACAACAACATATTTATGATTTATAATCATAACAGGAGTGTGCTGTTATAAGGGAGACTGCAGATGAAGTGATGGAAGATTCTATTGATTCTTTGGTGAAAATATGAAAGCAAACAGAGAAGAAGGTTGTTTATCTCTGCTGCAAACTACCCCTGGGAGACATAAGCAATTTTCATATTGCACTAGTCAGTTTTGCATGATGGGTAGCCATGTAGTGGGTGGTGGCAAGTCAGCCACATGGAGTGTGAAGATGGAAAGCTGGGAAATACTATGTCCTGCATAATATGCAAATGATAGTATAATGACATGGAAGTGAGCAATATTAGGCAATGACAGATGCAATTGAGGGTAAACAATATAACTGAGTGATTTAGAAGATGTTTATATTTCATGAGGAAAGATGCTATTGTCAGAGCTGCTAAGTGCAGCAAAACCTTGAAATCGCTAGAGACAGACCACAGAAATGTGCACAGGGTTCCTAATACATTAGTCAGAATGTATATGCAAGAATGCATCATTGCTAGCCATGGAGGTGCACATTGTTATCCTTGTGTCTGTGTCTATCATACCATATGGCATTATTTTTTCCAGTGATGATAAAGTTGCTAAACACAACATTTTTACATTTCCAACTACAGCCGCCTTCCCATTGACTTATGTTTTTTTCAAATTATTTGAGAAGGGATTTAAATGTATTCCAGTTGGCAAATCCAACATCACTGACACAATATTGGAATTAAAATTATATTTAAGGAAATTAAACCTCAAGCTTATACACAAAAATGTGAATGAAATGGTAAATACACAGGTTTTTAAGAAAAAAAAGTCTGTACAATCTCCCTCTCCACAAAACCATTGTTCTCTTTGAAAATTTTTGTGTAAAGGAGTTGTATAAGATTTCAAAAGAAAGGCATGGAAGTTTCTTGAACCTTACACTTGAAGAGCGACATCTACTAGATCTATAAGACAGTCTTATGGCAGACAGATCTGTCAGAATAATGAAACCCGATAAGGGTTGGGGGGGATTGTTATTACTAATCAAATTAATTAAGTCAGCAAATATTTTGTATGTTACAAGATGACTCAACATATTCTGTAGTTTCTAAAAACAAAAAAAAAATTACATATATGACAGTAGATATTTATTTATAAGACACTTTGTTGCAAGATCTAATTATGCTGGACGTGTTTGATTGTTTTTTAAACAAATATCCTGTGATACCAGCTCTATTTAGCATACTAACAATACAGAAATACCTACTGAATCCTCCATACAGATTAATTGTGTCAGCCCAGGTGTCTAAGACATACCCTTTAGCAGTGTATATTGACAGGAAGGTTAAAAATATTTTAAGTCAATTCCTCCACATTTTGAAGGATTCTTGGAGTTTTTATTTCAGGAAATTAACTCCTGACCTAGGTATAGATGTTGCTCATTTTCTTACATAAGATGTCATTGATCCTTTTTCTAGTATTCAACACCAGGTGGGATGAGAATATTTTCGTGAAGCTCTTATTGATTATCAGGTGATAGATACAAAAGAATTAAGTCTCGTTACAGATTTGATGGAAATGATATTAGATAACAATTTTGTTTTGTTTTGGTTTTTTTTTTTTGAAGGGGAATTTTATAAGCAGGTTAGAGTTGTGGTTATGGGGGCAGCATGTGTCCCTTTATACTCAAATTTAGTTATGTTAACTTGCAAAAAATAAACAACTATTGTCTTCACCCTTTACAAACAGTTGGGATCTTTATTGCCATTATTTGGGTGACATGTTTATATGTTTATTACTACACCTCTCTTGCCCTCATCTACCTTTCCCTGTTTTCTAATTTCATCACTTTATTCTTCCTTTTTTTCCTATGATAAAGTATATTTCTTGCATCTCTCTTCTATTGATCTTTTTCTCATTCTGTTACTGGGCTCCACTTTACACCTAATTCTGTATCTAACACTTATGGTAACTTAATATGTTTTGACTATATATCTCTGTTACCAAGATTGTTTTATTTATTTATTTTATTTATTTATTCCAGTTTGATTACCGGGGAGGTCCACTGGGCTTGAGGGCCCGTTTTCAGTGGAGGCCCTGGGAGAAAAGCTCCACAGAACAAAGTTTATTAACATGAAAATTTCAAAGGTAGTTTGTAATACAAACAATGGGTTTCTTCAACAAGAATAAGACAAAAACAATTACAATTCTTTGTTCAGAAAAAAAAATAAAAACAAGCTTATAGCATAATAGCTAGAGTTTACTATTTAGTTACATATACGAATCAACGGTTGAGAGTGAGGTTAGGAAGGAAAAAAAAAGGTTAGCCTGGAGTGAAGGGGGAGGAGGGCTTGAGAGGTATGGGTGGAAGAGTGCAGTTGCATTTCCTGTTTAGGTAGAGGTAGGAATGAAGTTGAATTTTGCTTTCTTTCATGTATCATTGAAAACTTAATGTTTCTTCTGTATATTAATATTGTGCATTTTTAATTTCTGTCTTGATTATTTTTTTACTTCACTGTAATGTTTTGTTTATTGTGTTGGAGCTTTTTTCCTCAGGTCTCTGCTGAAAAAGGGCCTTTGGCCCAGCCAGACTAACCCGGCTAACAAAAGACAGATAAATAAAATAAACCTGGAAGGATGACATATCCAAAATTAATGATTTTGTGGACCATATTTCTAATAGTGGTAACTTTTTAAGGTTCACAAACATTTTTTTACAGCAGACAGCGCATTACCTAGATGTTAAGATTGAAATAAAGAGGGAAATATTTGTCTCCTCCATTTATAGGAAGAATATTTTCTCCAATTGTTATTTACACTACACAAGTAGCCTTTCAAGGTTTTGCAAGAAAAAAATGAGTTAAAGCACAGTATATCAGAGCAGCCAGGATAGTTTCTAATGATGATGACTTTAAGGTGGAGCTGAATTTTATGATTGCAATGTTTTTAGAAAGGGGTTACCCTAGGAATCTACTACTACACTTTACAGGCATTCTCGCCTATGGAATGGTTTTTGAAAATTTGTGTTTTGTATTTTGAAAAAAGTTCCCTTTGATGTTAGGGTGGACAGCCAGAAAACAAAATAGAATACAAAGAATTAATTTGGCAGATCAAATTGGATGCACCCCAGGCAAAATGATTGTATTTCAATGCTTCCTGTTTAAAAGATAAGATCAGCAAAGTTGTTAAAAAAATTAACCCCTCTGAACTGTTCAATACCCTCTTTTTAACACATTTTAACGTATTTTAAACGTTTATTTTAGTTATTCATTATATTTCTGGTTTTCTACCTAATTATTATCAGTATAATCAGTGCTTTTTTGTAATCAAAAGAGTAGTGGTATGCATACACTATGTTTGTGTCAACACCCCCACCCCACTCAGCCCCCCATGCAGCCATTCCAGTGTCCCATTACTTAGTTATATCTTCCCAGTTGCCATAAACATTATTCAAAACTCTCAGTGTGCATACTGTTTTCTGCTTTACTTCTACAATGATTACAGACATTTGGATTTAATTTAAAACTTTTATTTCACATTTTATAGCACAAACACTGATAGATATTTGCTAAAGAAAGCAATATAGTCTCACAATGAAAACAGAATTAGGATTAAAACGTCTCTGCCTTTGAAACTCACATTCACTGAAGCAGCATTGAAACCCACATTCAAAGAAAATGCATCTGGCCCGTGGCGATTTAAGTTTACCTTTGTCCTGTTTTCAAATCATAGGCCCCTTGCACACATTTTTAGGATCATGCAATTCTTTGATTTGCCTTTCTCATTGTATTTAATTATAATATATAATAATTAAATATATCCCTCGTATAATACAGCACCACTTGTTACAGCATATTTTAAATTTATAGTTTTGAACATTTCCCAGTAAGCAATGAAGCAAAACATATGAACCAATAATGACAAAACTGCCCAGTTCAGAACATTTCAACCATAAAGGCCACTCAAACTTCTGTCATTACAATCTGCCAGTATCAATCAATATGCACAATCTCTGCAGAAGTAAAAGTGATTGGAATAATTCCACATTAAAGGGGTCTGTAATTAACACCGACATCAAACCCAAACTCCATACCAAACTATTTGGAATAAGTATTGATGTTGAACTAAAATCTAATAGTCATATCCAGCAATGTATCAAAAATACCCACCAGAAACTCGGACTTCTCTAATGCAACCAGAAATTTCTGTCACCTTCTTCCAAACCTTCCCTTGCTCAGTCCCTTCTTCTACCCTGACTTCTCAATGCTGCCCCTGTCCTTACTAATGCTCAAACTTCACTGATTACTAAATTAGAAAAAACATTTCACAAAATAGCCAGGTTTGCCTCTAATCTCCCTTATAAATTCCACCACTGTCTTGCCCTTAAATCACTCCAGTGACCAGAATTCTCTAAACAACTACCTTTACCCCAAACTTCACATTACACACTCTATCCAGAATGACCTCTCTTTCTGACCTTCCATTTCCAATCTAGTCTCCTACTATAACCCCCATCGTCACCTTCCTACTTCCAGCAAACATGTCCTTGACATATACAAACCCAGTAAAAATATAGTCCCCTCTACAAATCCTCTGTTGCACATGCTTGGAACTCACAACCTCAAAACGTAAGAAGCATTCATCAAAAGCACCTATTCAAAAAAGAACTTACAATTTTTCTTCAGAGTACATGTTCCTGCCCTTGTCTAACCCCCACTTGATCTAGTCTCTTTTCTTCTCAACTTTAACTCCTTTTCCCTATTATCCTCTTACTTCCTTGGGCTTACCTCATAGACCGTTATACCTCCCTCTCCCCTCACTTCCATAGCATATATATTCATATATATATTTATTGAAAAAATTGATTAAATGGTTTATCTATTTGTATGTACTTCATGTGTGATATTCTGTAGACCTGCCAATTGTTATTTAACATACTCTGTGCACAGATGGCTCTAACTGTTGATTTTCTTATTATGTTTCCTGGTGGTTTTAATTTTTTACTCTTATTTTTATTTTTGATTTAATTTTTATTGTAAAAATATGTAACACTTCTGGAGCTTTTCTCCTGGGCTGTCCAATGAAAATGGGCCCCTGGTCAGTTGGACTAATCCGGTTAACCAATGTTAATAAATATAACAAAATAAATAAATAAATAATGAAAAAGTTGCTGCTAGCAAACAACTTTATATTTCCATGTTTTATCTACAAATTCAGTGCCTGGTGCCCTTGAAGAATAAATTGCCTATGTTACATTAAAAACATGGTAAGCTGTTAATATTGCAATAGGGAATGGATGGCAAACTGAAAACAGGTTCAGAATTACTAGGCCTCTCACCCAAAGGAGGACATACTTAGGACTCTAGCACTCCACCCCTTAAAATAGAAGACAGTATCAGCAATCCATCTGCATGCTGTGGGAGTAGAACTCACAGCCTTCTGCATCAAGGCACAAGTATGCTACCTGTTATGCTACTGTTTTAAGATTCTATACCATAATAGTGATACCATTTGCTAAACAAAATAATTGTACATTGTAAACAGACTTAGCATGAGTAGCTTCTTTTCCCTTGAAGCTCGTAATTCCTTGAAAATGCACTTGAAACTAAATTCCTTAAAAAATGCACCTGAAGCACACCTCCATGAAAAATGCAGCTTGGTACATGGGGTAGAGGATTCAGGCTTTTGTTTCCTGTGGCTAAGATACAGGATTTGAGCCTCAACAATTACTAACCATCTGCTAACCCTAACTACAGCATTATACTCTACATTCTTTTCCCCTTACACACACACACACACACACACACACACACACACACACACACACACACACACACACACGCACACACGCACACACGCACACACGCACACCATACCTCTTAACCTCTTAGTGCAAGAAATCTGGACAAAGCCTGTCATAATGGGGGGGACAAAGGTCAATAACTAGGGACACATTTTAAATATTGCTCTTATAAACTTAATAAGTTGCTAGAATACCAGGATTTGTGTTAGAATGCATTTTCTGAAGAATATTAAGTCTGAAACTCAAATGCGTGTCCATTATTTAGTAACTTTAATCCTTAGATCATCCCAATGATTTGTCAAAAAAAGATAATTTTTATGAGGAACAGACCAAATATATAAGGCAAAAATCTGGACAATTTGTGAAAGATCTGTACAGTTGAGAGGTATGACATACACTTACATCCCCTACCTCCCTCTTATACCCCCATACCTCTTAACCTCCTAAAGCAAGAAATCTGGACAAAGCCACAAATGATAGGGACAAAGGCCCAAAAGTAGGGATACCTTTTAAATATTGCTCTTACAAACTAAGAAAGTTGACAGAACAACAAGTTTTGCATTAGTATGAATTTTCTGAAAGATATGAAGTCTAAAGCTCAAATGTCTGCCATTTTTTTCTAACTTCAGTCCTCAATGATTTGCCAGAAAAACACAATTTTATGAGAAACAGACCAAAAATATGAGGCAAATATGTGCACATTCTGCAAAAATCTCGACAATTAAGAGGTATGATCCCTCCATCTCCCTCTTACACACACCTACATACACACACACACACCCCTACCTCCCTCTTAGACTCACACACAGGTCAATATCACTTTATCGAAGTGACACTTCAGTGAACGGCATTTCATCGGAAATGCTGGTCATAGAATTCCACTCATGACCTCTACACATCCCGCTAATTATATATACCAACTCTGAGATTATACTACAGTGAGGAAAGGGCAAATTTCCCAATCCTCACTGTATCACAATCTCAGTATGAACAGTTTCAATGTAAGTGCAATGAATATGCTGTTCGCTGAACTGATTGAGACCCTTCACACACACACCCCTACCACCCACTTATGCACACACACGCGCGCGCACACACACACACACACACACACACACACACACACACACACACACACACACACACACATGATTGGAACCTCTGCAAACTGACACACAGCCTCTCAGAACCTCTGCAAACTACCTGCTTGAGAACCAGTAAATCTATCTCTGCTGCAAACGTGCAAAATAAAGAAATTTATCAAAATGCTGCTGCACTTATGCCTTCTCAGGAACCTGCTGCTATATGCATGTAAAGTAAAGGAATGAATTGGAACCTCACAAAATGCAAAGTGTAAAGAAATACATTAAAATGGTATTTCACATTTATGCCTACTTGATAACTTCTGCAAACTGCCTGCTTGGAAACCTGTAAATCCATTGCTCCCAGTGAAAATTAAATCTTGGGAATGGCTGGCAGCTCACAAATTCTGACTTGCTCCTAGCAAAGTAAAGAAATATTATCTCACGTAACATAACTGCTTTTTACACACACACACTCCTACCTACCTGCTTCTTACACTCACACACACAGGCACACACACACACACACAGGCACACACACACACACACACACACACACACACACACACACACACACACACACACACACACACACACACACACACACACACACACACACACACACATATCTACCTCTCACTTATCCAGCTATTGTCCACAATCCAAACTTCATCAGGAATTCAAATTCCACACATGCAGAAGAGGATGACATAAAAATCAGTCACATAGATGCAACAGGTCATCTGTGCAACTGGGCACAAAGGGCATTCTTAAAGAAGAACACCCTTTAAAAGAAAATGTAATTCTTTTTTTATTTAAAAGAAAATTAATCTCCAGCCAGTGGGCCCCCTCACAGCCAGCAAGTGCAGTCGATGCCACTACCAGTTGTCATGGCCAAGGTCCTGGTACGCTGTACCAGTGCATACCATCCTAAGAAAGCCCTGAGTATAATATGTATTAAATATACATTAATCAGGATCAGCGTAATAAAAACAACACTTAAAACAAAACAAAAGAAAAAGAAAATGCTGCAGCGGGAACCCCAAATGAATCTTTTATTTAGCACTTTCATTTCATATACTAGGAAATTCTTCAGAATCAAAATTAGAATGAAAGCACTAAGTAAAAGATTCATTTGGGGGTTCTGGCACAGCATTTTTTTTGTTTTATGTATTAAATATAATGTTTTTTGATGAATTTGTTCCACTTGATTGTTTATTGGCACGGCATTTATTTTGTTTTATGTATTAAATGTAATGTTTTTTGATGAATTTGTTCCACTTGATTGTTTATTGGCACAGCATTTATTTTGTTTTATGTATTAAATATAATGTTTTTTTGAAGAATTTGTTCCACTTAATTGATTGTTTATTTAATTAGACAGTCATTTTGTTTGGTTGATGACATGTATTTATAGAGTTCTTCTATTAATGGCTTCATTCTGATGAAATCCTAAGTGTTTGGATGAAAGCACTCAATCTTTTACTTTTTTTGCATTATTTTATTAAAGTCATTGCATTTTAATGAAAATTTAATTTATTACAATTACTATTGCTGTACGCTGCTACAGGTTTCAGTGGGGATGACATAGACCTTTTAGAGTTACTACCATTGAGAATTCTACCTACATGATCCTTTCACTGACAAATAACATACATGGCGGGTGTATCCCAGACATATGGCTCAGAGATACTCCACCAACTCCTCTATACCACACTACAGCATGTGGGGGGTATATATGTCATTTCCGTGTATTGTAGAGAAGACAGGCAACACCGCACAGACATTTTATAACATAACACAGTTTCCTGAGGTACTGAAAGTCATTGAGTCCAGTCACATTGCAATAAAGAATCCACCAGGGAGCAAAGAGAACACTGTAGTGACCCAAAGGGTTTCCACTCCATCATTTACTTTGTGGTCTACAACGCATAAGATGTATTACACAATAATTCAACAGACCACCCTGGCTGTGTTCACAATTCCCACATTTGGCACATGTATAATTTATGTCACTGGTTTGTATGAGGTGATTTCCCACAGGGCCATCTTATTGGTTTTTCCCTTTTAACACTTTCTTCTAGATTCTATCCACTATCACTTCTACTGTCTCTTATCCCTGCCCAATATATTTAAAGTGTACCAGCAACCTTATTGCATCTGTGCAAGTAATCCTAGCAATATGCCTACAATAAATACAACTATCCAAGCTAAGTTAGTACTCTTAGTCACACTTTTACCAGTCCTCACATCCACCTATCTACTCACCTCCATTGAAAAGGTGAAATACTTCCATTTCAACTACTCTCCTAAACAAACAGCTATTTATATTTCTACCCCTTCTCACCTTCAATTATATATAACATCTACTCCCTGCTACCTACTATCCAAATACCATTGCCTCACACATATCAAATTCCATAACTCCATTGTAAGGAAATTAAAGTACCCAACTAGCTACATGTATAACCCAGTAAAAGCTCCAACCTTAAAAGATGGTGACATCCACCCCAACCCAGGCCCGATCAATACTTCCACACTAACATCTCACAGCAACACTCTCTCCACCCTACCTACCTTGACCAGTCTCTCCAACTCCTTAGTAATAGGACATCTTAATATCCGTAGTATCAACAACAAAGTTGCCCATCTCCATGCCCCTCTTGATATTCATTCCTTTGATATCTTCTGTCTTACGGAAACTTGGTTAAAACCGGGAAGTTAGGACATTGAAATAACTCCCCCGGGTTATAATATATTGAGACTTGACTGGACAAAATGTAAGGGTGGAGGTGTAGCCCTCCTATTTAAAACTGGATTACAGATTTCCTCATTATCCTTTGCCCCCCCCCCCCAAGATAGTAAAGCAGAAGTCCTTATCTCTAGGCTTCAACTCAATACTAGTAAATCCCTAAACATCATCTGCATCTACCTACCTCCTAGTAATAATACCACCACAACAGAGGATATTCTTAGCTGGGATCTACTAATCTCCCACAAGAAACAATTATACTAGGTGACTTCAATACAGACTGGAAGTGTGTCAATACTGACAACCCTTCCTCACATATTAATCTTCATGGATTCAGTCAAACTATTACCACCACTACAAGAATTAACAAACCAAACAAAAAAAGAGAGTGTCTTAGATTGGATACTTATTAACAGACAACAACAAACTTATAAAGTAGGAACTTTGCCTGATGATGTAAGTGACCACATTTTAACTTACATTATAAGACAAAAGAAAGACATTCCTAACTCACGCAGGTACAGGATCTCATGGTCCAATAAACACTTTAACTCTGAATGCTTCCAAATGGAACTTAATGTCCTTAACTGGAACCCTCTAAATTCTCTCCCACTTGAAGAGGCTGTTAAATATTTTAACTCAAAATTCTTAACAATTCTAGATGAACATGCACCCAAATGGTCTATTAGAATGAAGTCTAAAACAGCCCCCTGGCTGTCAAAAGACACTAGGCAAAAGATATTGCTTAGGAATAAATCCTGGGCTAAATTGAGAGCTGCCAGATCTATCCCTGAGCAAGAAAACTTTAGAAAGCTAAGAAATATCACAAAAAAAGCCATACTCACAGATAAAAAGAACTACTATTGTAAACTCCAGCAAACTCACCATAACAATCCTCAAAAGTTTTGGTCAGGGATTAATACACTTCTTCACCCTGGCCACTCTAGCACACCAACTCCACAAGGAACTGATAATAATACTCCCCAGGAAACTGTCAATGCCCTCAATTCCTTTTTTACTGACACCATACAATCCCTAGCCCGTCAACTATCTACAGACAATTCTAGTCTCCCTATTTCCTTACCTGGTACTCTACCAACCTTCCAACTACAACCCATCCCTACTTCTTACATCCAAAAAATCATCCAAAAGCTTAAGCCATGTACTCCCTCTGCAGACCAATTACCCCCAGAATACCTGCAAAAAGCAGCTAAATCAGTTGCATACCCTATTTCCATCCTTATCAATAGAACTCTAACTGAGGGAATCATCCCAGACATCTGGAAAATCTCACACATAATCCCCTTACATAAAGGTGGTAAATCTAATGATTTTTCCAATTACAGGCCCATAGCTCTCTTATCTCCCTTAGCAAAGGTTATGGAAAAATGTATTCACCATCAGCTAATAAACCACTTTACCAAACACAACATTTTAGCTAACTGCCAACATGGTTTTAGACCATTTCATAGAACCACCACAGCTCTCCTTTCGTTCACCAACTCTATCAACCATAACCGTAATAACAATTGCCTCACTTCAGCACTCTTTACTGACATATCAAAAGCTCTTGACATGGTAAACTACCCCTTACTCATAAAGACCCTTGAATCCCTCTCTCTAGACACCAAGGCTATCTGCTAGTTCAAGTCCTACCTTAACAACAGGCAACAAGCAGTTCTCTGGGAAAACAAACTATCTTCCCACCTGCCCGTCTCCCTTGGGGTCCCTCAGGGCTCTATTCTAGGACCTCTTCTCTTCTCTTTGTTCATCAATGACCTCCACTCAGCAATCCCTCAAGCCACCTTCATACAATATACAGACAATTCTACACTCATCTGTTCTGCCAACTCCACATCTGAACTACATTCCCTAATCCAAAAAGTATTCAGCACAGTAGAGACTTGGTTCTTGAAACATTGTCTCATTTTGAATGCCAAAAAGACCAAACTCTTACTCTTCACACCTTCCAGTAAGCCCTCCCCCATTAACTTCACAATTAAATCCAACAATGACACCATTATAGCCCCAGAGTCTACCACCAAACTGCTAGGTATCACAACTGATAACAACCTCACCTTCGATAACCATATTAACAATACCATTAAAACAGTAAATAGAAAGATGGGCTCCTTATATAGAATAAAACCCTTCTTAACTCCAGCATCCTGAACTACAATTGCCCACTCCCATTTAATTTCAATTCGTCTATATGCTTCAACCATATATACTAACCTAAAAAAAAGTAATCTGGTCAAACTAGCTAACTCCTATAATAATATAGCCAGATTTGCCACTGGAAACCCTTTTAGAACACACCATTGTCAGAACATACAGTAGCTAGACTGGTTAGAATTAAACATTTTGATACTATCCCAACTTACCATGGTTCATAAGATATTTTACCAACCTAACAACACCCCTATACTTTCCGACCTTATTACTCCTTATAGGAATCTCAACTCCTTATGATCCTCTAGTAAACTTCTTGCTAGCACAAGCAAGTCAAACAACTTGGCAGGGGACACCTTGTTCTCCAATACTGCAGGAAAAAAATGGAATCTTCTGCCACCAGATCTAACTTTACAACCCTCTCTGCAGCTCTTTAAACAAAGGCTCAAAAAACATCTTAAAACTCGCTGGGTTTGTCCCTGTTGCAACCCTGAATAATTCCTTTGCTCTCTCTACTGCTATCTCTGTACTGCCTCCTCATACCAATCTTTAGTACTTTACCCCTTCAGAAGTAGTATTTATCTCTAGTAAATTAAACTACCTATGTTAGTAATGTAATTCCTCTGAATGTACTGATCTTATCTCATATATCCTTTCTGCACAGTGACTAGCTTATTCTGTATGTCTATAGGACATTAATGTCAGTTTTTCCTCTCATTAATACTCGTGACTAAGTATTCTTAACATGTGAGACTAAGCTGCGCGAAGGAGGAGCTGGATAAGATGCCAGTAGAGGAAATGGCTGAATAGTATGAATTTGCCAGACTGACATGGGCCTAGTATGCTGTGGCAGTGGAAGTGGAGACAGCATCTAGTTTATAACTATGGGCCAGGAGAACAGGCAGTACATATAGCATTAAAAACACCCTTTGACATGGCAAGCTAGCTTTACCTTACTCTCAAACACACACACACACACACACACACATACATATATATATATATATATATATATATATATATATATATATATACCAGCTCCACAGCTGCAAAACACTGGAGAAAGGAGAAACTCCACAATGAAGTGCAAAACAGTCTTGATTAAGAACTTATTTATATATGCATATCAATAAACCATTAATTTGTACTGACATTAATATTACCAAGTTTGAGGTGTTGTAGTAATCCATACAATACTAAGACATTAATTCATATGCATAAATTAAGAAGCATTATTTCAACTGTCATCAATACCTTCTCTAAGAATATAGTCCTTAATTAGTGAGTACTGCAAAAACATGAAGTGGTTGTTTCAAAAGTAAATAAATAAATGTTTAATCATTTCATTGAATAAAATGCTATATTTACAAAGCACTTATGAGTTATTCTTGTCTTCCTTGCTCTCTTTCTCTGCCCCTTTTGTGTTACTTTTTCCACAGGTTCATGAATCCCAGGAGCAGCTTAGCCACATGGCTCCCAGGTGAGGGAGTGCTCACTATCTCCTACTGCCTATGCAAGGACATCTTCACAAGGTAGGGGCAGTGGCTCAACCCCTGGACGCTCCCTGGTATAAGGCAGCCTCGAAAGCTATGCACATCACAAGTTCAAGGCCTGATTCAGGCAGCAGTTGAGCAGGCAGTGGGCAGGTACCTGTGCATGATTGACAGCCTCCTCCAGCAGACATAAGGCTCACTGACCCAGTCAGCTCTGACCGTCACGCCATTGCCGGCCTCCAACTCCATGCCAACAAGGACCTCCCCCTCCCAAAATGCATCAGAGAGGGGGAATAATTGAGGTTGTCTGCACTGCTGTATGACCTGCTCTTCACACGTATTCCCTCTCTTCTTTTTGGTCTGCCCGACATCTCAATGACTTGTGTTCCCTACCAGCATTAGCCTCTCTGTGTTGTCTGTCTTATGTTTTATAAAATCCTAAACTGTTCTTAACCATCTTTCCTACAGCCGCTTTTCTTACTTCTTGTCAAACTTTCCACTCATATAAAAAGTTGGAAAAATGGGGTGTTCATCCCCCACAAAACTAGAGTGTCCTTCTCTCCCACCTTCGAAAGCACAACTCTCTTCGTGCCTTCATTCTGTTTGCCCATTGTCTCCCCTCTCCCTCATTTCAGATTTCCTATCTTCCCCTTTCCCAACCTTATAAAAAACAAGCAGAACGTCCACATAATGATGCCCTTAGATTCAATAAATAAAATCTTACATCTGTTTGAGTTTACTGCTGGAGTGCTGCACTGAGCATCTCTATTTTATTTACTTTGAATTTGTTTTCCGGGAAAGTCCGACTAGACACAGGTCCATTTTGAGCAAAGACCTGGGGAGAAAAGCTCCAGATAAAAATATATAAATTAACCAGGAAGGAATAAACAACACTTAGACTATGGTTAGCAAGTTATAACATAGTAAATGCCCCTAGATAACACATATCAGTCAAGACAAAATGTTCAGAGCATAATATCTTATAGTACATAGTAAAAGCAATATACATTCCTAACAATATTATTGATGATACTACAGTAATCCCACTTAGATGAGTCATCACTCATTACAGTATTATAAATAGGGTACATAATATGCTGCACTCATTGTGGTGGTGTGGGCTGCTGAAGTTAGTCAGGAACCGTTAGTAAGTAAAAGGGGTGAAACAGCATAACAGATGAGATGTTGTGACTTGTCAAGTTGTTACTAAGTAAAGGGGAGAAGCTTCATAACTGAGTACTGAGCACTATGATATTGAAAAGAACCCCCTAAAAAATCTTGAGAGATCTATGAAAGCACACATATGATACCATACAGGAAAAGTAGCTAAAATAGATCTTGGCATTACATGCGTACAGCTTCCACTACTCATAATTACAACAGTTTTAATCTCTTTTACACTGCTGAAGATAAATTAATCTCTTGCGGTCATTTGAGCATATTACTTGGATGTTTCATAATTAGCACTGTACATTCACTCTTAGCTATTTTGCTTGTAGGCATAGTGGGGCTCTTCACTGATTGTTCTTGTTGATATGCAAATTGCTGACTATGAACACCCCCCTTTTAATATATGTAACAAAATGCTGAATAAACATGTTTGTGTGTGTCAGTCTGCTTATCTGGTTGGCAGGATTGATGGCTGGCTGTGTTTGTGTGCTATGTTTTGTATCTTCTGGCAGGTCCGCATGATCAGGTAATTGATAAAAAAAAAAAACTTGCACTGCTGCATTGTATGATTTCAGCCATCACAAACATTGATCTTGTGGACCACTGTCTTCAAGATTATGTCTTACAGAAGTAATGGAATATCCCCTCTCCATAACCGATGTCTCATGGCTTTTGAAGTACTTCTAGCAGTATGTCATTCTATAACTTATTAAAGGTGACCAGCATTTGAGGTCCATATCCTCTGGATGACATGTAGACACCCGTGGGAACAAGAGATTAAGGTGTCGTCTGCTGACTACTGTGGATGGCAGGTCACCAATCACTTGCAGTGGGTTGCTAAATGAATACAGAACAGTACATGCCTGGACAAGGATAGGGATGCAGCTGTTGCCATAGACATCCCATGCTATGGATTGCAGACTACTCCAGTGAAATCCCAGAACAGTGGAAGGGACATACAGTAGAGATTTAAATGTGTACAGTGGGGGTTAAGTGCCACATGCAGGGCCACTGTGAAATATAGATGAAGGGAGTACTTCAATGGCACTTAATGGCATCATGGATAGGGACCAGCTGTGTACAAGATGTGACAGTGGGCTATTATGACATGTTGGATTTACACATGTAGGGGCTATGACAAGTCTCCCATAATATGTACTCACAACATGCATTTCTAGACATACAGGGTGGTGTAGGTATAAGCAGTCCTTATAGTTGGCCGTCTTTCTTCACCCATGGTGTAGATATTTAGCAATGCTTTTTATATATAGATCATACACAGGTATAAGTTGCAAGAAATTGTATTACAGATTAATTTATTTACCTATACTCTGTCTCAAAACAAGGTTCACATATAATACACAACAGAGACATACCCCCAGATTTACTTATTGCCGTATAACCTAAATAATAACATTTAAATGTGAACTGGAGTACTGCATTAAATGCACATGTGAAGTGTCAGTGTCATAATGAATAAGGCACTAGTAAGCAGGTATAAGCACAAATAAGCAGTAGTAAGCGTGTTTAAGTGCATTTGCATGGGGGTAAGCATTGCCTACACAGATTAAGCAAAGTAGAAGCTAACTGAGTGTAAGAAACTGTAACTGGAGGTTAGCAGTGTTTACCTTTGCGCAAACCCTCTCAAACCCGCTCACAACTGCTTAAAAGTGCCTTAATCACTCTGTATCCAATGGCCCTTGTTCTGCCCAGCAACAAAATAAATAGCCTTAGCAAGGCTCAAACCAAGGACCCTACACACCATACACAAAGTGATTTCCCACTAAGCCATGACAGATACAAAGAGATTTGATGTTTTCAGAAACATATCATCTAGTCCAGTCATGCAACAGTACAGAGAATGTATACCAACATCTGGATGTATGTGTGTGTACCTATATTAATATCTAAACAGGTAAAACATATCTAGATATGTATATATATATATATATATATATCTATATATATATATATATATATATATATATATATATATATATATATATATATATATTACTTTCTAAAACGTTATGCATATATATCAATATATATGCACATATATACATGCATGTGCCTAAATCGACACATATATGTGTCTACACCTATATGTCTACATATACACAAGCACGTTACATATGTGTACACAGATATATATCTATGTAGGTGTATACGGACATTGTTTTATATATATATATTATCAGATATATAAATCTATATAGATATATATGGCCATACATCTGTAGATAGCAATGGCAGATTAACAAATACACATATGTCCACATGCACCATTAATGGGGTTGAGAGGCCCCACACACTATACGTCTTATACGAATAGGCATCCCACCGACAGCCAAACATGTGGCTGGCCTTGATGTCACATGTATCGGTATGGCTTTGCACCCCAGCCTCTCGGCTAATTTACATCTGTTATCCCTGTATGTTTGACATTGTGATATATAGTAGGGCCACCATGAAAGAAATAAACAAAACCCCCTCTACATGTGTCACACACTTCCCACAAAATCCGAGTTACAAACACATACCTGCCATGTCTGGGAGTTGAACCAGTACCTAACTAGTTTATTACACTGCAGCACTATGCAGTTACAGTATGCGCCATGGACATTACTGAAGTACTTCTTCCCCATTTCACATTGAATGACATCAGCAGGCTTATGAAAGAGGGCCATTTAAACTGCACTGTGAGTGACTAGCCTAAAATCCATTGCTCCCTACTCAGACAGTGAGACACACACAAAACATCCACAACCAACATGTGTGGGTATTGAACCCCTGCCCAAGGCCTATAGCACACTTCAGTATGTAGCAGTTATAGGTCGCACCACAGGGATTACTGCAGACCTTGCTCCACAAAGTTGTATTTCACAATGAATGATGTCAGCATGATTGCCAAAGTAGGGCATTTGAAATGTACTGCAAGTAAGTAGCCTATAATGCATTCCTCCATACACAGACATTGTAACACACACAAAACATCTAGAACTGCCATGCATGGAGATGGAACCCTACCACAGTTCTAAATCACACTAAAGCAGTACAAAGTTACAGGACATGCTACAGAGATTACTGGACTATGATTTCCCTAGAGGTGAATTTCTAGGTGAGTGACATCAGCAGCCTTGCCAAAGTTGAGTATATGTATTGTACGGGGTGTGAGTGGGCTAAAAAGCTTTCACTCTACTCAGTCAAACATACAGTTGTCAGGTCTGGGGTTAGAACACCTACCTAACTACTTGATCAAACTACAGCAGTACGCAGTTACAGGACACACTACAGAGATTATTGGGCTATAATTTCCCCAGAGGTGTATTTCTAGGTGAGTGACTTCAGCAGCCTTGCCAAAGTTGTGTATATGAACTGTACGGAGTGTGAGTAGCCTACAAAGCATTTCTCTCTACACAGTCAGAGACTGAGAGACACGCACATAAGCACACAGTTGCCAAGTCTGGGGTTAGGACTACTACCTAACTAGTTTATCAGTACAGCAGTACACAGTTATGGGACGCGCCATGGAGATGACTGAGCTGCAGCTCCCCCAAAGGTGTATTTCACATTGGATGACCTCAGCAGGCTTGTCACAGTACTGCTATGGGGAGGGCAGTGTCTGCATGGGCCATAACCCATTCATGTAGGGGTTGACATGCCTCATGCGGGCACAAATGGGGTCATATGCCACAGGTACGTGTATACAGCTACTAGGTGACTATTTCCCTGTACAGTCATGTTGCACAACTGGCACGTGCAACACGCCGTCATGCTGACAGATACTGGTGGCTATTATCTGCATTGAGTGACACCTGCACCTCATGTGTTTGAGGTCCTTTGGCTGTGTGCTGGGTGGGACAGGCCCAGATGGCTCCTTGTCATGGTCACCCTCTTCAACACATCTAGGTCTGTCTACCTTTGGCTTATTATAGTGTGTTGTCCTTACATATATGCCTGTATTCCTATCCACTGTGTGTGCAAGGTAGGAGTGGTGCATACTGACATGTGTCTGCACTAAGAACTGCAACTGCCAGATATGTCTGGTCCACTGGTCTTTGTTGATATGGCCTTCATGTGTTTAAGTATGTGAGCAAGCCCAGCATGGACTTTCAGTATGTTGTTGACTGACATTCCCTTCATTCATCTAAGTGTGTGAGCATGTCCAGTATGGCCATCTATATTGCATGTGTGGATCAAGTCTGGGTAGTTTGTACTGCGGTGCTGACCTTTGTGTTGTACACTTTGTCTGCAGGGTATACATCGGTCATTTGGCATTTACTGTTGCTACACGTCTGTAGTGGGGGGGGGGGACTTGACTGTTTCTGCATTTCTACACAGAGATGAGGGGGCACACCTGACTGTTACTATAGCTTTAACTACCTACATATTAGTTTCTGACTTCCTAGCCTACAAAACTTACATCCAACTGGCTGGCCTGCTGTAGTCTGTCTGTGTAGGCCTGGGGTAGGGGTTACCCATGGGGCTCATTCAGATGCCAAAGTACAGCATTTGTTTGTGTTTGTCCACACCTATCCTGCTGGCTGTGACTGTTGTTGGGTATGTGCCCCCCCAACTGGCATGTGTGGGTCACTTACCTTGTGGGTGTCCCGGTCTTGAGGGTGGTGCTACAGGGCTGCCTATGTCGGATGCACATAGTACACTCCCTATACATGGTTGAGCACAGGTAGTGTCATGTTTGGCATCCCATTTACTGTATGTGCGAGTCGGAGAGAGGTGTCATTCCCTGGGTCTCTACTGTGTCAGTGCATGTGCTATGCTTGCATCTTTGCCAAGGCCAGGGCATACTGGGCACACCTCCTTCTGCCTACTGGGGCAGGCTCAGGTTGTTGTTCCTCTGAGTCACTCTGCACCTGTGCAGGCCGTGGCACTGGTGGGAGGCTGTGTGGCCCTGCCCCATGCTGTTCCTGCTGCAGCTGTTTCCGCAGGATCATATTGTGTAGCATGGCACACACAAGGACAGTTTGGGTACATGTAGTTGGTGAGTACTGCAAGGTTCCACCGGATTTATCCAGGCACCAGAACCATGACTTGAGCATCCCAAACACACTCTCTATTATGATTCATGTTTGTGCGTGTGCCTCATTATGGAGTTCTTGTTCGGGTGTGTGTGCATTTCTGATGGGTGTCATCAGCCATGGCTCCAGTGCATACCCAGCATCCCCTACTAGGTGACCATGTGGGATGTCCCCATTGGCAAATGTCTGGTACAGCTAGGTCAGATGCTAGATGTGGGAATCGTGGTAGCTTCCAGGGCAGCCAGCACACACATTCATTATTATGCCCTGGGCATCGCACACGACCTGGCATTTGATGGAGGGGAAACCCTTGTGGTTGATGTAGACCCTATCCTGCTTACCTGGTGGTGCTTTCATGCATATGAGCATGCAATCTATTGCACCCACTACCTCAGGGTATTCTGCTGTTTGGTGGAAGAGATGCATATTGATGGCCAACGCCTCACGGGTGATGAGGAAATATACATGCGCACTGACATGTGCTGATATGGCATCCAGGAACTGGTGGAGTAGCCTGGATGCTGATGCCTGTGAGATCCCCATCATATCCCCATTTGGCCTTTGGAAGGTACTTGTAGCTAGTATTCTTAGGCCTACACATACCTTAGTATCCACTGGGATGGGTTCCCCTCTGTTAGTTCTGTGTGTGAGGCATGGCTGGCATGGCTCAACAATTTGTTGTAGGAGTTCCATGCCCACCCTATAGCACTCCAGTATCTCCAGCTCATGCAGCCCTTGGTAGGTTTCACTGGGTCTGTACACTCTTCTCCGTCTTTTCACTGTGGGTTGCTCAGCAGCATTCACATCCTCACTACCCTCCACCTCTTGCATATGCTGGTTTATGATAGCAAAAGCAGCCCCTATCATTTTTTCTCTTGCTTTCATTTTGTAAAATTTCCCCATCTGTATACACTGGTCATGCAGAGTTTTGGGGAAAACCAAGGGGGAAAGGTGTTTGCATAGTTTATAGTGGTGTGCTGTGCTGGGCTGGTCTGCTGCCTGTGTAATTGACTGATTCTGATACATTTCTCCTGTCAGCTAAGCTAGTTCTCCTTGATTACCTTCCTAATGCTGTTTTCCCTTCCCATTGCCTTCCTGTTTAAGCCTGTGTGCATGCCGCACAAACGGAGTGCTCATATGTGCACAGAGCTGCTATTTCCAAGTTTAACTTCTTTTTTCTTCCTGTAAAACCTGGTTCACAGCGCGCGCACCTGCTTAAACTTTGTAAAGAGTGCTAGGCTGGTTTAGACACACCCCTAGCTTAGCTGTGCTAAGCTAGGAGCAATCCCGAGCCTCAGGGGTCCAATCCACTTACAGTATGCTTGACACCCTCCCCCTCATAATGTCACCTACATCCTAGTCTTGTACCCAGCTATTTATACTCTTACACTCTTGGGACCTGCCTCACACCCTGGGAAAATCTGGGATTCACTAACCTTTCCCTCATTTGCATAGGATTGCCTGCTAATGCATAGTTACATGTCCCACACTGATCCTACCCTCTTAGCAACCATTACTCACTGGCCAGGTTGCCTTCTGCCTGCCACTGACTTGCATGGCAGAATACTGATTTTAGTTAGAATGCCTATTTTAGGTTTATTTTATTATTTTCTCCGATCCTGTTTGTGCGCCACTGTTTGTTTATTTTTTTAAATAGTTTGCAATGCCAATGGCCTTCTACTTGGCCATTGGCATGCTTCCTCAATGATATGCAGCCTTTATTTGGAGCTGTCATAGCTCCATTTTGTAGATTGCAGAAATGTACTCGGTTACTAACCAAGTACATTTCTGCACACTGCACTTGTCCTGCACGGAGAGCTGCCAGCTTCCTGGATCATAGATTACCCTCATTTGCACGGTTTTCACCTGCAAATGAGGGCAATTTGCATACAGAAGCTCGGTCAGTACAGGATTAGTGTAAGAGCACACGTGCACATCCTGAGAGCTCATTCCTGGATCGCACGTCGGCCATATTGCCAAAAATAGCTCTTAAACTAATCCTGCATGCTATAAAGGGCTTTGTAAATCCGGCGGATACATCTTATCAGAATCACACTGCTGCAAAACTCTGCAGTACCACATGGCTATGTTTTCTATTATCTCTGCTTCACTGGCACCAAAAACGTACTGCAGAATAATTTAAAGGTCCTGCTTTTTTATTTTAATTTCGCATGGTATGAAAAAACATACATTTTAAATGAACAGAGAAGTGTTATATTATTGGCTTTGCATTCTTCTCAATCATATTTTTGTTTCATTTATTTTGAGTGACTGTCTTTTGTTATCTTGGATCCTGTCTTCTTTATTGTTTATGGTTTGACATTTAAAGAGCAGACATCTGCTTAAGCTGCAAGTATATAGCAATTTCTTGGATTCTTATTCAGAATGAAGGTAGACTGGGTTATAAAGAATGACCAGCAGATGGGTTTAGCAGCAGAGTCTTGTAAGCCGTGTACCAAACATGGTGATAAAGTGATAACTGAATCATAGCAACTAGATCTCAGTTTATTAAACAGTGCACGCCCCTTTTCTAAGCAGTGGTCATGAGCTTCAAACAGCAACTGAAAGGGTGAAACCATAGATACATACTTCGGAACTGAGGTTTCTTTGCAGGGTAAAGTAAGGAGCTTGGCAGTATGGGACAGTCTACGTGTGCAGCCACTGCTTCATGTTGAGGTGAGGCAGTTGCCATGACCTGGGTATCTTGTAAGGATGCCACTAAGCATATCCCTTGGGACATGCTTTAGCCAATTAATACAATGAATGTCAGCAGATAATTTTCTATTAACTATTGTCAATATATTGGAAAGGAACAATGCATTGTTGATTATATAAGTCATACCCTTCACATACTTGTTCATTCTTTATTTATTTACATTTTGTTGACTGGGTTGGACCTCCTTAGCAAAGCTCATTTAGATATAGGACCCAGTTCTGACAATTTAGTATAGCAGTGATAAAGCAATCATATAGAAATTAATATACTTCAGAATAAAACATGATAATTAATGTATAAACAATGCAATATACAAAATATAGTTCACAAGAATTAGATGTATTAATAATGTGTTAACAATGTATATAAATGTCAAACCGAAACTTGAATTGCATTAAAAACAACATCAAATGTATCCATTCAGAACTGTGTATCTTAAATTAAGATGATATAGAAGTGGAGATATGATAAATGGATTGTTTGGAGTAGAATGAATTGTGAAAAGAGTGAAATTTTGAAAATGAACAAAAAGAGAGCAGAAGACACAGAGCTTTGCAAATAGGAAGTGGATATTAAAATTTAATATAAGAGCAAATGAGGTAAACTTCATTTGAAAAGAATGATGGATGGACTTTATAAAAGTTACCATGAGGTGTATATGAGGTGTACACCTTGTGTTTACTTTTCTGAATTTATAGTAAGAACTAATATGATGTGGCACAGTGTTTTTGCATGAAAACATGCAGCACTGTATAGGTCTGTCTCTTTGGCCATGGACTATGCAAATCAGGTAGTCACGAGAAGCATATGATAATTATTTGTGTGCTCTCTCCCTTGAAACTGTCTACAGGAAGGCATCTACTTGCCAAGTGAGTCATGGAATCACTTGGCCATGCAGATTTGCATGGCTGCTCCTAGCATCTTGCGGTAATCAACATGGCCAAAAGGCTGGATTCATCTATCACAATAGAATTTAGTAGTGGGGTGTTCAGTGATAGGGTAGATGTTGTGTACATGAGTGATGTGAGGGGCTGCACGTGTGTATGTATATGGGTGTTTTTGTGTGCGCACGTGTATGTATGTGGGTGTGTGTCTGCGTGTGCATTTATGTGTATACATGTGTGTTTGTGTGTATGTGGGTGCATTGTGTGTGTATTGAGTAAATGTGTGTGTAGCAGTGGTGTAAAGGTGGGAACTGTCATACCCGCACATACCCCTATGTGAATGAGCAATACCTTGCAGTGTGAGTTGGGCCACAAGGAATGACTGGACACCAGGGACACATATCTTAGGATTGGGGGGTGGGGAAACCACTGGTTACCAGGGGTCAGGGGGAACACTAGACACCAGGAATAGTCACTATGAAATGCCATAAAGATACAATAAATAAAAGGTGTAGGCAACACTAGACACTCAGGACTCTTCATAATTAAATTTAAAACAATGAATAGTAGGAAAGTGGACTGGAACGACACACTCTTGACACAAGAACCCAGGTAATTAACCCACTGCATTAAGGGATAATTAGTGCAGTGGGTGAAAATTAGTGCAGCAATTTTTTTTGTAATATACTGAGGATCTCTGGCAGTATTCAATGCCTGCAATAAGTCATGCTGAACAAGTGAGAGTGACCTCCTAGCCTCATAAGCTTGTGCCTTTGCATGCATTTACTGAAGGATATGAAGTGTAAAACTCAAATACCTGCCATTAATTATTGAATGGTAATCAGCTGTAAATTATGTGTGCATTGAAAAAAGGAGGCATCATGGATGATCTGACAACAGTGACAGGTATGGGGTAAGTGGTGGGTGTCCTTCATGTGTGTTTTATTATGTGTCTGTATGTGCTAGAGTGACTAAAGGGGGTGGCTCTGCATCCATGATGCAACCACCATTTCAGTTACCTGCCACAGAAAGTGGTGACCTGCACCTTGTGGGAGGTAATGCAATTCAGAGACATCTATATTAGCCCATAATGAGGTTCTCAAACTGCAGCATCATGGGAGCAGGGCCTTTCTAAGTATCGCACTAGGGATCTTAATGAATCCCTGGGCATGAGTATAACAAGAAGCAATAGTTGAGACCAAAAAGCTTGAGTGCAGACACATTAGTTAACATTATATTTAGAACATCTAAGAAATATGATAAGATAAGATTTCCAGGATTGTTTGAAGGAGGTTAGGCAGTCTAATTCTAAGTTCCATAGGTATACAGTTCTATTTTCATGAAAGGAAAGAAATTGGTATCTTATCTTCAATTTCGGTACAGGTTTTCTAATTTGCATGCAGCGTTTACTATTGGTCATTTGAGTTCTCCTGTTGGAGTACCACTGAAGTAAGGAGGTATGAGATGGCCACTCTTTTTTTATAAATCAGTTTATTTAAAATACAATCTGACTGAACATTGTTTTTTTTTTGTTTGTTTGTTTTTTTTGGGTTTTTTTTTTTTGCAAAAGACATCCAATTTAATTTCTTTTGAATGTTGCAAGTATGGCTGTTGGTTGAACTATTAATCTAGGTATTTTGTAAATGTGGATTTGAGCTTACAATGGATGGCATTGTTTAAGTTAACCATGGCTCTGCATTGAAAAGAAAGGTTTGGCACAAAAGGTATTAGCTAAGGTGATTCTTTAAGTTATAAGCATTTTTCATTGCAAAGGAATCCAAGATTTAATTTCTAACTTTTATAATGATCTTGGTCTGGTCGCTAAATGAGAGTTTGCTGTCAGCTGTAACACCAAGGTATGTGCAATTATATATGTTATCAGTATCACTACTATTTATTTTAACTGACTCTTTGTATTTTTATATCATATTTTTTAATTTAAAAATAAAATTAGTTTTTCAGTCAAAAAAAAAAAATACTCCTGTAGAATTTTGAACTTGAGATGGTAGTGTAGGTATACTGCTGGCACTGCATAACATTGTAAAACCATCTACATATTTCACAGTTTATCCACTGGTAATTAGGTGTATATTGTTTGTAAAGATAGTGAATAGTAGTGGGTCAAGAATGGACCTTAGGTTATCCATATGTTAAATATAAACTTGTGAGGTAGATAACTTTGCCAAGCTACTATTCAGATTCTGCCTTTTAAAGACAGATAAACCAGTGTAATATTGGAGCAGTGTAGCCAATATTTTGGAGGCTGTGTATGCATAAGAATATTATTGTTAATATCATTAACAGCTTTTGATAACTCTGGAAGCAGAACTGAAGTAACATTGCCTTTGTTACATTAATGAAAATGCTATTAACAATTTCAATCAGAACTGTTAGTGTACTATGTCCAAGGTGAAAGCCATGCTGAGTTCTTAAGTAATCTGTCAGATGGATATGTCCAATCCTTTCAAGCATTTTGGAAAGTGGGCTGATGATAGAAATTGGTCTGTATTTTTTTTTTGTCTTTTCCATTAAACAGCAGTACATTAATAGAAAGCATCCTTCCCAGAGAATTTTATATAATATTGGTTCAAGGAGGAATTCAATGACATTTGTTAGTTTCTTTAAAAAAGACCGGTAATAGATTATCCATTGATAGTGATATACAAGTTATTCTTTTATGAAGTAATTTATTGGTGGTTCTTTACAGGATATTGTGTAATTTAATGCCTGATATAGTAGTAGGTTGATTGTACAGTAGAATGTTTATTATGAATTATGGAGGGTTTGTAAATTTATCTGTAATTGATTTGAAATAGTATGTGAAAGCATTAACTGGGTTTTGGTTTGCTGGAAGGTTTAGGGATTGTTTTCATTTATCTTTAGCTCGCTAAGTTATTTACATTGTTCCAAAAATTGCAGGTTTGCTTTTATTTTTTTTTTCTTTTGTAAGTCAATCAGAATTGTTGGGGAGGCTAATCTAAATTATTTTGACATTTATTTATAAGTTCTTTATAGCTAATATATGATTTAAAATCATAAAGTTTTAAAACGCTTTCAAAGCTATCTCTAAGCTTTATTAATTTTTTTAGTAGTTTGTGTCAATTCACTGAAGTGGTAGACAGCTACATAGATAGAGAGATAGATTTGTATTGTCCTTGCAAGAACATAATGTTTTCAATTCATTATAAGAGGGCATTGTTAAACTGTTGAACAGCTTCATACATGTTTTGCATGAAGGAAAGAAAAGCAATTTACTGTATATTGTATATTTTTGTCAGTTGGCAGTTTGTTCCAGTTTCTCCATAAAATAGTTTTATGTATAACAGGTGTATATTTGCTTATCCATACTGTGTAAATTGACTGAAATCAGTAAGGTTATTAGACAGAACACCATCTGAAGTAAATCCATTTGGGTGTTTAAACAGAATCCAAACAAATTTTGCAGGAGGTGTTTTTTTTTTTTTTTTGCATTTATTTATTTATGCAGGTGAATGATTTAGCTGAGTTAAACCTTGAGTTTTGATACACTAGTCAGGGTTTTGTTTAGTATGTTTTGGCATAAGTGGTCTCCAATTAGTATCAGTTCACCTGTACAGATATCCTGGGATGCTAATGAAAGCTTATAGATATACTTGTATCTAAATATTGAGCTTGTATAAATGATTTCCAAATTAATGTCTTTCTTCTCACTCTTTATTTTTCATGTTAGGAAGCCAGGTATATTTGGCATGCGATTTTATCTGAAGTTTGACTACAAATAAATGGAATGATTATGAATATTAATAATAGATGTTGGACTGTACAATATTCTTTTTTTCTCATTTTTTTTTTATTTTTCAATTACATTTGAATGAATTCCATATATTTATACATAACATCTTAAATAACTATGTGCACTAATTACATTAGCCTAACACTATAACAGATCTTAATGTATACAGTTACTTTATAAGTATGTCCAATCCATTATCATAGTGTCTGATCAATTATTGTATAGTGTCAATCAATGATAACACTTTTCCCCAAGGGTTGTTGATAAATGGCTTTGGATAAATTCTTAATTCTTTAATTTTAATTTCAAATAATACTGTGGTCTTCGGTAGGCTGTAGAAGTCTTTCAAAGTTGATATTATGTTTGTATTCCATCGTCTTATTATCCACTTCCTTGAAATTGCAAGTATAGTCTATACTAGATACATGTTTGACCTATTCAAATGAGGACCTTCATTCACATTTAATAATACAAGAGCTTTAGTTAAATAAAATGATTCATTAAATAAAGTTTATAGAAAGTTATTAATACCATTTCAAAATGGCTTAATTTTAACACAATCAAAGAAAATGTGGTTCCAATCTGCAGTGTATACTTGCTCACATCTCCAACATATTTATTTTATGGAAGAAATAATTTTACTGATTCTGTCTGGGGTTAAGAATGCTCTTTGCAAGCTTTTCCAATTAAAACTTTTCAGTATTGTGTAAAGGATGTATATTTTATCAATAATAAGATATTTGTTTTAATATCTTCAGTTAACTGTATCGAGTGTCCTTTTGTTATATATATTCCAATATGAGGTTTTGGGTGTTGTTTTATAGTTTATCAATATTTTGTACAAATTGTTAAATACTGCTTCCCATATCAAAGTTATTATATATGATTTCATACATGTATTTCGTAAATTTAGGTATTTCTTTAAATGAAGAATTGTTAATTATTCTACTTAAATCTTGCGAATATGACAAAATACTCTGTAAAGTTAGCCAGTTCTATTGTGGAATTTTGTATGTTGTTTTTATTACTTGCATATCTAAAACTTTTAGTTATTTGATACATTGGAGCCAACAAACAAATCCTTTCTGTTCCCATGAATTAATAATTTCTCTATATATTTTATGTGGAAAGTTCTTTGTGACTATACATGGTGTTAAAAGATCAAACCAGATTTTTAAATGTATATTTTCATTAATGATTTTTCTAAATGAGTCAATGTAATAATTAATCATACAAGCTTTAGTGGGTTTAGTTATATTATATTGCATACTAAGACCTAATATGTGCCATGGCAAATAGTTTTTATCTGTTATTTGAAATCTGTTTTGTAAATCAAATTCATTTATTGATATTACAGTTAGTAATTCTTTCCAATTTGCAGAGTAATTTGGACTTATCCAATCTGAGATTTTTTTAGATAGTGATGCTTTTATATATGTTTCTGTATCAGGAAAGTTTAATCCTCCCTGTTTCCATGGTCTGATATGACGTATTAAAGCTATTATGTTTCTTTTGGGAAACCATAACAATTTTATTAGGCATGAATTTATTTCTTTAAACATATTCCTTTCTGGTAACAGTTGTATTGTCAAGGCTATATATAGGATTTTGGGCATTAAAACCATTTTTATTAACTGTAGTCTAGCTTCAAATGTTAATATTATTTTGTTCCATTTTTCCACAGAGATGTTAATTGTATTGATGATATTACTGTAGATTTTGAGAATAATTCATTATTATCCTTGCATAACTCAATTCCTAGATATTTTAAGGTAGCTACTTTGTTTCCCTATGATGTGATCCCCCTTAGTCTGAAGTTCTTTTTTTAATTTAAAAATAAAAATTTTGATTTTGATTTATTGAAATGGAGTCCTGAAGTCATATGAGATTTGTCAATTAATATATCTAATTATTCTAATGTCTCTTTTGTAGTAGATAATGTTAGTAATATGTCATCGGCAAATAGCATTAATTTAGAATTGTATTGTTCATTGACAACTATTCCTTTGATTTTCATATTGTTACAAATTGAATCTGCCAATATTTCAATAGCCAGAGCAAATAAAATTGGTGACATGGGACATCCTTGTTTACTGCCTTTTGTTATATGTATAGATTTAGAGGTAAAAGGGCCTAACTTGGCATACCATAATTATTTGTATATATATTCTTTAGGAGATGAACAAAGGATGCAGGAAATTCAAATAGCATTAGGATTTTGAATAAATAGTCCCAATTTAGGGAATAAAAGGCTTTCCCTATATCTAAGCCAATTATGAGTTTTTTATTTTCTTTATTAACATAATTTATAAGAGAAATTATCCTTTTAATATTGTCACGTGTGTATCTATGATATATAAATCTAGTTTGATCGTTATTCATTGTTTTGGATAGTGGTATTTTCATTCTGTTAGTTAATAATGTCATAAATGTCTTATAGTCATTATTTAATAATGATATAGGTCTATATGAGGTACAGCAGTTTGGGGATTTGTTTTCTTTTAGGAGTGGTGTGATTAAGGAATATCTCCAAGAGGTTGGTATTAAAGCTTGTGACAGAATTTCTAATAGAGTTTTATGGAAGAAGGATAGTATCTTTGAAGAAAAAAGTTTATAGTTATAGTATGAAAATGCTAGAAGTCTAAACCTCAAAATGCACTCACTCAAGGCACTCCTTAAAATGGAGAACATCAACATCTGTGCAGTGACAGAGACCTGGTTCAAGGCTTCAGACAGCACTGCTGCATTACCAGGCTATAATTCATACCACACCTTTCGGCCACCTAACCTGGACTGAAACACTAAAGGTGGAGGTGTGTCCATATTCATTAAGGATATCCACACCTCCAGGCTAGTTGCTCATCATAATGCATCCGAGATTATCCAAGTGCAACTAACTCTGGGCAAGACCGCAATCCAAACTGTAGCTTGCTACAGATCCACCACCATGCCCCAGGATTCCCACTCCTCATTTCGTGATACACTGGAAAATATTAGGGTACACCCTAACACCCTAATAATGGGCGATTTCAACTACCCCACCAATAATTGGGAAAACTACTCATGTACCAACTCTTGTGCTCAATGTTTTCTGGAATTCATAAATTCCAATGCCTTGCACCAACTTATCGACACCCCACCAGGGACAGCAATATCCTAGACCTGGTCATTACCAACATGGTCAACCGGTATTCCACACCAGAGGTCAATTCCTCATTGGTCAGATCCGACCACAAGCTAATCACCCTAGATATCCACATCCCACCCCCACCCACCATTAGGGAAACCACTGTAAAAAATTTCTCCAAAGCCAACTTCACACTTCTTACGGCACCCATGCTGATGGACAATAGAGGTACGACTGCTGAATCCTATACAAATGCACTTTATAAGCACTTACATGAGTGCATGGATCGTGCAATCCCTAACAGAACCAAGATGCTATCCTCCAAAAAAAGGAAGCCAATCTGGTGGTCCCCTGCCATAAACAAACTCTGCAACAGAAGAAAGAAACTGTTGCAAAAAAGAGTAAAGTCCCATGATTGGAAGAACTCCATGGTCAGCCTCAGTAAGAAGCTGAGATCCCTCATAAAATCCTCCAAAGCTAGCTAAAAAAACAAAATCGCCACTGACTCTAAAGACAACTACAAAGCATTCTATAGCTATGTCAAGAATCTCAATAGCAACACTCAGATCTGCTCTGAGTTACAGCACAATGGCACTAAATATACAGAACCAACTGATATTCCCAACATCCTGGCAGATAGTTTCAGTGCTAACTTTACCCCTTTCTCACCCCCTAAAGAGCCCATCTCTATACTGGAAGAATGCAAAGTTTTTGTAATCATGGGTGCGCAGGTAAAAAACACACTCTCCAAAGCCAAGAACACAGCATCCATGGGACCTGACAACATCCCAGGCTGCATTCTACTTGAACTACAGAATGAACTGGCACCCCACCTAAGTACCATGTACAATCATAGCCTCACCTCAGGCTTCATGCCCACTGAATGACACACAGCAATGGTTATCCCACTCCACAAAAGGGGGAGCCACCACAGATCCCAGGAACTACCACCCCATTAGCCTGATGAGCCTGGTCTACAAGGCTATGGAACGTATCATCATGGAACTTATAAACAATGACATTGGTAATCTCCAGACTCTGGACCTTACCCAGTTCCGGTTTATAAAAGGCAGATCATGTCTCCTAAACCTGATAGACTACTCTGAAGCGGTCACCAAAGCTGTAGATATGGGTAAGGTGGTTCACACAGCCTATCTAGAACTACCAAGGCTTTCAACACCATCCCCCCACTCTGGAATTATAGATAAACTCACTAAACTAGGTATAAATCCCTATGTCACAAGATGGGTTGCCAACTGGCTCACTGACAGACCCCACACTGTGAAAGTAGCAGACTCTAAATCCAACTTCAGACCAGTGACAAGTGGAGTACCACAGGGTTCAGACCTAGGTCCTTTCCTGTTTGGTATCTACTTCTCTGAAGTACAGGCTAACACAGAAGGTCTTTGGCTAACAAAGTTTGCAGATGACTGCAAACTAGGAGCCATAATCAAAACTCCTAATGATGTGGACATCCTACAAAAGGGCCTCACTGAGACAGATGCCTGGTGTCAAAGGCATGACCTCAAGCTCAATGCCAAAAAGTGCATTGTCATCCCTTTTGGTAAAAACTCTGTACCCATGAACTACCACATAGGCGGTAGTCTACTTAACACCAAAAGTGTGATAAGAGACCTTGGGACACAGGTGGACAGTAGTCTCTCCTTTGATAATCACATTGCCACAGTAGTCAGGAAATCCTTCTATGTGGCACACCTCATCACAAAAGGTTTCTCATCCAAGAAAAAAGCGATCATTGTTCCCCTCTACTCATCACTCATTAGACCCATTATAGAGTACAACGCCCCTTTTGGTATGTACCTTACAAGACATCTACAGCAACTGGAAAGGCCCCGGAAATACATCACAAAGAGGATTACCAGCATCAAACAGTTGCCCTAAGCAGACCGTCTCAAAAAACTCCAGCTTTACTCTGTCGCATATCGCCTACTCAGAGGCGATCTCTGCCTAACATACAAAGCTATGTCAAACCCAGAGCTGTTGGACATGCTCCACTTAAAGAAATCCTAATCCCTCTGAGCTACATGCTCTAGGGACCTAAACCTTTTCACCACAATAAACAGAACCTGCTGGAGGGATAGATTCCTGTCCCAGAGACTTCCCATACTCTGGAACAAACTACCTATCTATATCAAACAAAGCTCCTCATTAGCACTCTTCAAGAAAAATCTTGATGATTGGATGGGAGATAGGAAATTCACCCCGGTGATCACTTCTGTGGCTCTACTTGACAGGGGCATAGGAAAATAATTTTCTTGGGTGGCAAAAGCCACGGTACCATTTGGCTAGGCTTATATAGGCCCTAGGACCAATAGCCTAGTACCTACCTATGAACCTATATGTTTCCATAATTATGCCATCTATACCTGGAGCTTTATTATTTTTACCCTCTTTTATCATATCTGCAATTTCTTTGTAGGATATGGGTGCTTGCAGATCTAGCTTTAATTTTTCTGGTATTTTTTTATATTAGAACATTTTTCATCTAGATTTAATTGCTCAATATGTGTATTTTCTTTTTGGAAATGTTCCATATACTGATTTCTATAAGCATTAAGAATGCCACCTATATCTACAACATTTTTCCCTCTTTTCATGGAAGATGCTTATAATGTTATGAGCTTTTGACTGTATTTTGATTCTTGTGGATAAATTATGTAGATATTTGGAAGAAGTGGCCTAAGTATTAATTTTTAGTTTTTCTAAAGCTAAACTAGTTTTATGTGTTAGAATTTCAGTGTATTTACTGTTTAATTCTTCCACTTTCTTTTTCATCTCCAAATGATTTTGATTTTTTTCAGCTTTTACTGAAAACAATTAGGATAATTCAGAATAACATTCTCTGATTTTTTTATACCAAGTTAGGGTTTTACCATATATGTAAGCTTTTAATGAGTCCCATATCATTATTTTATTTATCTCTGTGGTGTAATTAATATCTAAGAAGAACTGTAATTCACATAATAACCAGGATTTTAACTCTTTAATTTTAGTTATATATGGTGTAATTCTGGAGTTAAAGATTAAAGGTTTGTACCCATTTTGAAGTTTTAGTATCAATGAACTGTCATTTGAAAAGGGGCAGGGAGTGATTGAGAAATTAATGATTTTAGAGTGTAAGTCATGGACAGAAAATATATTATCTATTCTAGTTTGGGTACCAAATATGTGATCTTGATGGGAAAACAACAAAGAGTTGGTATATTTAAAGATTGGGGGTGTGGGGGCTGCAGAGGGGCTTGACCCCTGCTTAAGCTTTCAGGTAGTTTTTTTCTGTTTTTTTTTTTTTTTTTTTTTTTTGAGTTTCAAATTTTTAAGAGTTCGAACATATGGTCTCGACCATATGGTGTTCAAACTTTTAAAAGTTTGATTATGTGATATAGACCCTCATATTTATACCTAATGTTTATTATACAATGTATTTTACTGGATATATCAGAAGTTATATTTCATTTTATGCCAGCATTTAAATAATCACTTTGTTGCTAACTTACTTAAAGCATCAAGCTTGTTTTATGTGAACATTGATGAAAGTTAGTGCATTTTAATTATCAGTGCATCCCCCTTCCTCCCATTTCCTACACATAAGGATTTTCATATCGGTCATTTCTTATTATAAAATGAGTGAAATTATAGGTTAAAAACAACAAATTCACTTATTATGATTAATGATTACACGTTCCCTTTCCATATTAATAAATTGCCATTTTTGGCATATTCTGAAAGTTTGGTGCAGCGGTAGCGTTGTCGCCTCACAGCAAGAGGGTCTCCCATTCAATTCTCGGCTGGAGCACCTTCTGTGTGGAGTTTGCATGTCCTCCTCATGGTCGAGTGGTGTTCAAAAGACATGCGTGAAAGGGCGTGCCTTTGTTGAAGGTTGGGCGTCGGGTTAGCACCTCGGCACCATAAAAATCTACTGCCAATCATTAGCAGACTGGAGTTCTGCTGTGGCGACCCCTAACCGGGAAAAGCCGAAAGAAGAAGAAGAACAACAACAACAACTGAAAGCTTTTAGATTTAAATGGTAGCATTCTATTGTATATAATCAGCAAAGGTTAAACTGAGTGATTATTGCCAATTTAATGCTATTTGTTCAGAATGTGATTGTTACATTCTGTGACATTCCTATTTCAGGCTTCTATTGTTTCCCTTTAACAACTTTGTCAGTTTGATGTCATGTATAAAACATTAGTTAAACTTGGTAACAACTTAAGTATTATGTATGGTCAGGATGGGTTACAAAACCACAATTCAAGTTAAAGCAATTATATGACTTGTTATTCACATTTACTTATATGGGAAAATCATCATGCTTCCCCTTGATGTTCAATATAGTGTATGTTATTTATAACAAGTTAAAACAGTAGTGTTATTATACACAAGCCCATGTTATTAAACTGAGTGTCTCTTGTCAATTTAATACTATTTGTTCAGAGTATGATTGTTACATTCTGTGACATTTCAAGTTCAGGCTTCTATTGTTTCTCTTGAAGAACTTTGTCAGTTTGATGTCATGTATAAAACATTTGTTACCTTGGTAACCGCTTAAGTATTATATATGGTCAAGATGGGTTACAAAAACTACAATTGAAGTTAAAGCAATTACATGACTTGTTATGCATATTTACTTATATAAGAAAATCATCATGCTTCCCCTTGATGTCCAATGTAGTGTTTGTCATTTATGACAAGTTAAGACAGTAGTGTTATTATACATAAGCCCATGTTATTAAATCCTATCTTTAATGTCTAAATTCAGCAGTCTGCTTGATCTTATATGACAATTATATATTTTATGTCTAGATTTACTAAAATCATACATTACATAACTATTGTGTGTGTTTTTTTTTTTTGGCTGTTGCTTAGTCATTTGAGAGACTACACACTGTAATGCTTATTCTTATTATTATCTCCTTCTAAGCATGTTTATACAGTCCATAGACTTTAAATTATGAGACCCTTCTAGTTTCTTATTTGTTATATTTCCATCCTTACACACATATCAGTGCTTCAAGCATGGGCAACAATGCCCATCCAGTTTTGCCAGAATACAATTCACTAGTTCATGTGGTATGTTTCCAGGCTATTCTTAAAATATCCAAACCAATATTTGTCCTGTTCCATTTTACCAGCCTGTTCCATGTTGTGGGCACTCTGAACCACTCAACACACCTTCCATTTCCACCAATATTTCCACAAAGGAAATCTGATGAATCTCTAGCACTTCCCAGTGACCCCAAACACCCCTAGAATCAGCTATCCCCATATGCCCAACACGTCCAAGCAAGCTCACCTCTCAGACCACTGCAAAGTGTACTACACAAGACCAGGTGCTATTAGTCTATCACAGTAACTCAGACTTCCACTATTATGTAAACAATTAATGTGTTTGAACCAAAATACATTTTAAATATAAAATTGTGCTTATTATTTTTTTTTATTTATTTTTTTTACCAAGAATCAACTTAATGAGCTAAACAAAGTGCTGGAAGACCATCAATATGTGTACATGTGGTTTAAAACAGCCCTTTTATTTTATATATATATATATATATATATATATATATATATATATATATATTTTTTTTTTTAAACAAAAAAACTTCATTGCCGAGAATCATCTCGGAGGCTCCTTAAGCATTATCGTCACTCTGTCTCCATTACCATAGCAACCTGGGAGCATCTGTTTCTGGTAGTGTGTCTGTGTACTGCATACCAGAGGCTCACAATGCACCTGAAGCAAAGCTTTACTTCACTGCAGCTTCAAGCATAAATTCCCTCCTTTTCAGTGAGGCAGCAGCCAGGAAAAGAATGGAGAGCAAACAGATGAAAAAAAAAACTCCCAACAAGCCACCACAACAAGAGATAACACATTCTTCCAGCCTTCCCACCTCTCACTCAACAGATGTATGAGCAAACTATTCTCAGCCAAAATATCCCAAATCACAGTTTTATCCACCCCCTTCCCGTGGATCCAGGCTAAAACACCAAATGTCTCTTCTTAATTCACAAGCATCAGTAAACCTTGATCACAACCCACAGCCCACAGCTTCCCATTGACAAAAATGGCAACATACAACAGTTGCCAGACACAGCTGCATCCAGTCACACCATGTCAGGTGTAATCAAACAGCAGTCAAAGCTATGATACCTGCCATAATTGATATTAACTATGTTTAGACAGAATAATAATGACATTTGTACTAGCTGCCAGACACAGCTGCATCCATACACACCATATCAGGATTGATCAAACAACACTCAACCATAATTGATATTAACTATGTTTAGACGGAATAATGATGACATTTGTACTAAGAGCTTGCTACTATTATTTAACCAGGATGTACATGACTTTTCTAAATCATACTTTAACTGAAGAAGGCAGTAGTCTCCATGACAGCATTTTTTTTTCAAAACACTCTACTGTTACTGCTACTATATATGATGTTAATTTGTTACATTTCAGTCTGAACTCTGATGAATGGTACCTTGTTGAATTAGTTAATTAATTACTTAAAATATTATAAGTAAAATCAATGAAAAATAAACAAGATAAGTATTCATTGAGTTCAAGTAGGGGAACAGAAACTTATATGTTTGTATTATATGTTGCTTGTTTGGCTTATATATGATGTAAAGTGTAACCCATCTCGACCTACCTTTGTTTGTGAAGAATAATTGGACTCTTTGAACATTCTGAATAAACCATTGCTGTTTCTCAGTTGTTTAAGAGCCCTCCTTTTTTTAAAATGAAAACAGATGACAAGTGATGTACCATATCAGTTGATACTTTGAGAGATGCAGTTGTAAGAGTTATTTTTTGGGACAGCTATCTTGCAATCAGTTTTTTGTTTCTTCTTTCTAGCATCAGTCCAAGGATTTGTTTCTTTTTTCCTTTTAAGAGTAGGGGCCATCCATTCCATTTCTTCTGGAATAGACACTAAGTTGCAGTTTTTGATGAATATAGTAGCTTTTTCTAAATCATTAAAGGTTCTCATTTCATTGACAAAAAGTATTTTTATCTGGGCTGGAAAGGCCAGCTGTGCTTTAACGTTGTTTTGTTTCACCAGTTTTATTATTGGCCAGGCTTTTTTCCCTTGTTCTAGTATTCTGGAAGAATAATCACTGCCATACCTTATCAGGCTTTGATTGTATTTTAAGGGTGATTTGCTCCAAGCAGATTTTAATATTAGTTCCTTGTCCAGAAATGAAAGAAATTTTATAACTATGGATCTAGGTGGAGTATTTGTTGAGTTAGAAGCAGGTTTCCTCAGTCCTCTATGTGCCTTTTCAATTCCAAATGAAAGTCCCTCTTTCAAGTCTAAAGATTCAGGAATCCAGGTTGTTAAGAATGAAATAATGTCTTCACCTTCAGTGTTTTCAGGCAGACCAAAGATCCTTGTGTTGTTTCTCCTTTCCCTGTTTTCTAAGTCATCTATTTTGTTAAGCAGCCATGTATTCTGTTTAAGCAGAGATTCTTTTTGGAATTCTTCGTCTTTGAGTCTCCCTTCAAAGTCTTTATATTTGTTATTTTTGTATGTTGTTGCTGTAATAATTCCTTAAGGGTATCAGTCTGTTTTTGAGAATTTAATTTGAGGTTTTCTAAGTCATTTTTAAGGCCATCCATCTTCAAACATAGTTCCTGTAAGGTAGATGTCATCAATTGCAATTCTTTTTTCAAAGCAGCATCTGGATGAGAATTCCTTGAGTTGTTCATATTCAGTGACTCAATATATCTCCAAGTTACTTGATAGGAAAATTTTTGTATATCTCCACCAAAATTGATATTTAAGTAAATCTATAGATTTCTGATGTTTAAACTTGAAAATAATAACATTTTCCTGTATTATTATACTAGTTTATGGAGCTCTCAAAATTCACTGCTCTCAGTTGGCCATCTAGGCTCCGCCCCCTGTACAATATTCTTGAATGTATATTTTTACATACTAGTGAAAAACACTGCAATGTTTATGTGTCCATTTCGTAAGCATTATAACTTTACTGAAGTACTTTTAGTCATCAAGAGTATTACTTCCTATTCTGAAGACATATTTGTATGTGTAGGAACAATTCAGAAGATATACCTGTATGTGTAGGGACCTTTCTGTGTCAGCACAGGTTTTGCAGAATTTTCTATCACATCTGTAGGATTTTCTACATTAAATAACCAAAATTGTCTGTAGAAATCACTGCTGGATTTAACCCAGTTTTCATATGCAAGAGTGCCTTCTTCAATTACTGCATCCTAAAAAAGAAACAATATGTTTGGTCAATGTTTGTTATAAAAAATATGGTATTTACATTCTTCCATGGTATTTATACTGCTAAAACAGGCAGTATAGTGCAATACAGTACTAACCAACAGAAACAACAGAAAAATAAGACAATTGCAAATTTGCAAGCATGTATAAAGAAAACATTGCAAATGCATAACAAATATTTTTTAAAGTTCAAGGTATACTTGGCAATCCTTTGAAATGTGGTGGCAAAATATGAGAATCACTGTGACTATCATTAAATCCTATGAGGTCTACCGTACATTAAGGCCTAAATCATGTGTGGTGAAATTCAGATCAGATACATGCTGTGCATTTTCCATAACATTGGAATGTAAAAGGTATGCATACAAACAGAGACTACTCTGCAGTGTGATAAAACTGTTATGTTTATGCAGAATTTACAATAAAAATGCATATTCATACAAACAATAATGATTTACAAATGGTGAACTATGCATATAGCATTACATCAACAACTCACCAAGGGCCACACAGTACAGAAATGTTGAGAGAGCTGACTTATATAAACATATTCATAACAGTATGGTAGCTTAGCTCACAGGGTAAGGGCTATGAATGTTAATGATGGACTGTACAATATTGTTGAATATGTATTTGTACAGGTTGCAAACTCTGTCACTCTTAGCAAATCTCTTAACCAGGCCATGCACCCAGGTCACCCCTGAAAATGGACATGTGCTTAGCCTTCTTACTAGGTTAACAGAGAAAATTAGTTAAATATTTCTATATCTATAGCTATAGCTATATATATATATATGTATATATATATATATATATATATATATATATATATATATATATATATATATATATATATATATATATATATATCTGTTTCTGTATTTGTGCACACTAAATATATTACTAGACATGTGCTGTCTTCTGCAATGGAAGTCATTCCAACTGCCGCACTGTCAAGCTACTCAGAATAACTGCACATGCAAATGAAATATAAATGCATACATACATTTAAAAACAACTTTATTTTTATGGAGATTTACCAAACATGATTATAATATCAAAGAGTAAGTATATGAAATAAATAAAATTTCCTGTTGGCAAATCTTAGCCATAACCTGCTCTTAGTATAATTGGCACATCTTGTGAGTTATAACAAATCCTTTGTCAGGAACTGGTAAAATAATATGAAAGTCGCGACTTTAAAATTCATAATTCTAATTCTGGTGGTCTAAATGGATTAAAAATAACTTTTCAAAACCATTCTGTGTTGAGAGTTTGCGCCAAAATCCCCCAGGAGGAGGGTTTATTCACTTTACTATCTAAGAGGTATTTGTTTCTCAAGCAATTGCATGTAAATATGATCCCTTCCAGTTTATCCATTGTCTTGGATACTCCATTTTTACTATTCTGATCTTTGGATAGCTGTACATTTCCCCTTTGTCACAGATCCATACTCACACTGCCCATTGAAATGGTCGGCATCCATGATATTTTCTGAAATAAAGATGAGTACTAGCATTAGACGTATTAGTCCATGCAAGAGCCAGAAGGATAGTTGGGTCTATATTAGATGAGTGACTGTTCCGATGTTCAAATCATAGATGGTCGACATCATATGATCGAACGTCGGAAAGGTTGAAGGTGAAAGTCAATGGCTTTTCACATGCAGAATAGGAAATTTTCCCTTTTTGCACTGAAGTGCTTTCTCGGAGTTGGTACATTTAAGTAGGGGGGTGTGGGGGGTGCAGGGGGGCTTCCTCCCCTTCTCAGAGTGGTAAGGTAAGTTTTTTTTTTTATTTTATTATATAGTCAATGTTTTGAACTTCACTGATGTGACTTCGCTCAAGTTTTGAAACTTTGACTATATAATATAGACCCGGATATTTTTTTACTCATAAATCAACATTCCATTGACTGCTGCATAGACTAAGAAGGCACATCATACTCTTTCTTACTGTCCATGACAATATGACATATCATGGCATGACTCAAACATGTAAGCATTTTATGGGAGCTGTTTGAAATGCTGAGACTTGTTCGTGAGGATCCTGTTAAATCAAGACTAAATGACAGATTAATTGGCCTTACATATACCAATGCAGTGATTGCCGTTACTTGAAATATTCTATTTTCTCCTAAGTATGGCAGTCTCAGAGATGCAATAACTAAGTTGATGAGGCATTGGTCCTTCACTTAAGGGCACAAAGAGTCTTGTATTCCTGGAAAAAAATTATTTTAAAGGAGAAAATGTTCAACATTTACTGTTCTCCTGTATTTTCAGTATTTTTTCATTATTTTGCGATTTGGTAGACTGATAGTTGACATTTCAATAGGAAGGCTATTTTAATTTACTATGCTGATTGTAACTCCCAGTATTCACCAAGAAAATCATAATGGCAGAACACAGTATGGCATAATAGTATGGTACATCACGTACATGCAACATCACAGCTGCTGTGCAGTCCCTTTCTAAGACAAGAACTGCTGGACTGTTTTATTATTGTAACATACATAAATGAAAGAATAGATAATACAGACAGATAGATAAGTATTTAAATGCTATTAACACTATATACGCTCTACCATGCTGACATAGCAGAGTGCATATAATGAGATAGTAAGCTACTTACCTCCCTCAGGTATGGATGCCTCATTAGGCCAAAAGGCATAGCATAACCAAAAGTCACCTCAACACTGAAAGTACCTTCCACAAACTATGAACATCAAATAGAGGATGGGGGACAGATAGTGCCGTTTAATTAAAAGGAATGGAAGGTGGATGTAGGACTATCTAAGACATAAGCATTTATTTATATTGCTCAAGGCACAAACTGTGGCAGGAGCACCCCTAAAAATGAAAGCATTATTCACCACTCAGGATTCAAGACATACAATATGAATTGTACTAGACATATCTGTTTACTTTTATTATTGTGATAGCAAGGGAGATGGATGGGTTGGGGTTGTCTAAAACATAAGCTTGTATTTGAATTAGCATATGGACAATGAGGGTCAATCCTTAACATGAGCATGACATTTTACAAAAAAGAGGTAGCCAACTTGCACAATATGTATGAAACTGGGTCTACTTCAGAAGACTGAGAAAACAAAAGACTGGATCCCAAAAGACTGAAAATGCAAAATACTGAATGATGGAATTTGCCCCTTCTCTACTGTTGTGTGATCTTAGGGTTGGTATATATAGATAGCAGGGGGTGTGGGGGTATAACCCCCACACATGAGGGGTGCAGAGGGGCTTGCCCCCTGCAATGCAAATGTGTTGAGTATTTTTTCAATTTTCAGTCTTTTGGTTTGTCACTCTTCAGAAGTAGACCCATGAAACTATACAGAAGGGGGTCTGAATGGGGAGATGATAAAATCAGCAAGCAAAGGACAGTAGTACTGCTGGAATTGAATTCATCCTCAAGTCATAGTGGGTACCTTTATTAGGTGGACCCTGTTTTTACAAAATCTCAAAAAGATGACACTAATATATAGACTTTATTTTATATAGAATATATCATGGACTGAAGTAGGTTAAAAAAAGACAGCCTGGTATACAAGTCTCAAAATAAAAAAGTGTCCTGATTCTGGTAGGTGCTCTGGTGCCAGGACTGGAAAAAATGACAGTGTAGTGTAGAGTCCTCAAGACATGGAAACATTCCTACAATGGTGGTAGGCCAGGGTCAGAGGGAGGATGCCCCCTCCCCCATTGTAGAAGAAAGTAGTCATCCACAAAAAAATTCAGGTGAATAAAGAGCAATAATGATGACAGAGTAGACTATTGAATATAAGAAAGAAATGATGCATTGTTACTATTATACAAGAAGGCCATAATTTCTGGATAGAAGATATACAAAAAGATTAAAAGAGAAATTGAGGAAAGGAAAATACTTGCACAAGGAAAACTCAAAGGCTTCAAGTGCAAATATACATAAATAAATATCAATACAACAGATTCATGAATAACATTATATAGACCAAAAAACCTTGGGCCGTTTGGAAGGAGAAGTGACTGAGAAAGTGCAAAAATATGAAGAACAAAAGATTTTTGAAAGCTTTAAAACTGAAACAGGGACACGGGAAAGAAAGAAAGATCTGATATGGTGCAATACTTACGCAAAGGAGAAAGCCAAATCAAACAATACAAGAAAAGCATCTTCAACGATATTCAAAGAAAAATACAGGCAAAGACACACAGATATAGAAAATTTCACAATACAAATAATAAGATCACAAAGAGGGAGAACAGAAGATTAGCAAAGTAGAAGTTAAACAAATAGAAGCTGAAGTTATGGAATACCTGCAAAGTGAAGGATTTAGTACAGAAAGTCTGACACAGGTTATGTCACAACATGATGGAACATGTTATAAACTATAAAGTTCTTTGCAACATACTTATTATTCTTAACGTGCTGGTACTAATATTGTACATATATAGGGTCTCTGTAATAAAATATTTGATTAGTGCAGTATTACATGCATCACAAATTAGCAAGCATGAGGCTGAATATGCAAGAGAAATATATTACATATCAGCTTACCTAAAAAAACAGTGTTAGGTTTTGAAGACATTCCCCGAGATTTACTAAACTTCCATGCAGGACTAATTTAGTTTAAGAGGAGGACGGCAGCATGCCATGCATATTAATGAAGGCTCACTGCCTGAGCTCCAAATCCTACACTGAATGTGGATGAGTAAAGGGGGCATGTCTGAGAGCAGAGCTCTCAGAATAAACATGCCCCTGCAAAGTAGAACAGAAGAAAGTGTAAATAAATGAGCGAAACCACTCATAGGTGTCCGCATATCCCCACCAACAATCCCCATGAGTTCAACAGCAACAGTACACCAAAATAAAATAAAGAAACCCTTGTATATTTTTTTTAAAACCCCGAGTACAGCTAACCGTAGGGGTGCAGGTTTACACATCACTTAGCTATGGTTAAAGCAGCAGAAAAGGCTGAAGAGGATAACAAGGAATATATATGCAAATGAAGCAGCACAGCAATAGTATAGTGGTTAGAGCATCCACCTAACAAACAGGGATTCCCAGTTTGAGTCCGACTGCAACACATATCATTTTCCATGGGGAATGTGTATATGAACATATTTTCACATCTTTATGCTATATAACCTACATTATAACATGTGAATGTGAACTGGAGTACTGCATTAAATGTTTAATTAATTCAATTTAATTAAAGTGTTAGTGTCATAATGAATAAGGCACTAGTAAGCAGGTTTAAGCAAAAATAAGTACTAGTAAGCATGTTTAAGTGCGTTTGCGTGCGTGTAAGCAGTGCCTACACACATTAAGCATAGTAGAAGCTAACTGAATTTAAGAAACTGTAATGAGAAGTTAGCATCACTGCTTACCTTCGTGCAAACCCGCACACACCCACTCACAATTGCTTAAAAGTGCTTTATTCACTCTGCATCCAGTGGCCCCTGTTCTGGTCAGCAACAAAATAGATGGCCTCTGCAAAGCTCGAGCCAAGGACCCTGCACACCACAGCCAATGTGATTTACTACTAAGTCATGGCAGATATACATAAATCTGATGTTATCACAAGCATATCATCCAGCACAGTCATGCAACAGCATAGGAAATGTATATAATTATGTAGCTGTATGTGCGTGTGTATATATAGATACAATATATATATCTATGAAGAATGAACGTCGTGACAATAAAGCATACAAAAAGAATGAGAAGGAAAACAACAGCAACTCCTGTATTAATTAGTGCTGTCATCTTATGTCATATCAAGCTGGGCAGGGGTGAGCAAATCACTGATTCACAAACCACAGGCAGGATACTACCAGTGGGAGTAACATTGTCGACCTGCTAAGTCTGCCTTACAAACAAATACAGGGTAGTCCCTGGTGGGGCTACCCAAATATTGCGAGTTGTTTGGACTTCCGACCATTACGCAAGCCAGGTCAGGTATATTCAAGGACTAAAAGGTTGGGAGAGCCTGATGATATGTGTAGGGTCCCTAATGCTGGGTAGAGGGCAATGTGTGGAGGTGTGTTATGGCTGGGATAGCAACTGGAGAATGGGTGGTTTGTGTGTATGTGGAACTCGGGTGGGGTGGAGGAACCATGGGTATGAAATATGGATCCAAGCATGTCAGGGTTGTATGGCCCAGTTCTAATTGGACCGCCTCATGGAGGTCAGCGAGTTTGTTATAAATATATATGCATATACACATACATACATCTATATGTAGAAGTACATTCCCTGTACCACATTCATTCCTTTTGCAGACATAAATAACATGACAGTGTCCCTACATACCTCAACAGTAGATAGAATAATAGGTTGTGCATAACCATAAAAATAATAGGTTCATAGGTAGGTACTAGACTATCTGCCGAAGGGCATTTATAGGCCTAGCCAAGGTGTGTCAGCTTACACTGCCCCATTTATCAATTTAATGAGCCTCTGTCAAGCAGAGCTACTGAACTGATCCCAGTATGTCCCAATCTTTGCCCCACCACCCCCAATTGTATTTGGCTTTGGCTAGACTTCTTACATTAAGAGATTGAGAGGTATGATTCCCGTGTATGTTTAGTTGTGTTGTTTAGTCTCTAAGGCTCAAGTCATGACTGAATGGAGTCATGACTCATTGGAACAGTCTGCATACTCGGTTAACAGATGTTAAATAAACATTTATTTATAGTCCATTACATAAAAGATGGTGACCCCCCTTCACTGCACTGTGGCTTATATATCCCGACTCAATTACATGCAAAATGCATGGCCTTTGTAAGAGTGCAGGCCTTACTGAGACTGTCGTGAAATGCTTGTCATCCATATATATATATTTATTTCTGTGCGACATTTGCACAATTTTGTCGGGATATAAAATTTCAAGGCAAAATAAGTTGCTGTTCTGTTTTTGTTGTATATTGCAGTACTATAGTATTAGAGTTGCGAGTAGATAGAAGGAAGGGACGAATCTGCAATAATTCAAGAGTTGTGTATTATGTTTAGAAGTTACTGCTGTTCTCAAAAAAATAAAATTTGAGGGCTTTCCCATTATGAAATATTTGAATCAGTCCTGCGATTTGCCAGCTATGTCAAAGCCAATCACTAAACGGGTCCTATTTGTAATATAATGTTACTGAACTTGTACATCATTGGTTTTCATGTGTAACATGTGCGTTATCATATAGTCTTAGTTATTAATTCATTTTAGTGCCTTGTTAACTGGAGTAAAGAAGTAATGAAGTATAGAATCTAATCTTGAAATAAAGACATGTGTGGCCCAGGTGGGACAACCCAAAAATTAGGAATAGTGTCCAATTGGTCACTCGTTTCACCAATGTTTGTGGACTGAAAGGCTGGGATGTCTGAAGATACTTGGATTGAGTCAACCCATGGAATGGGTCCAGAGGAGTAGGGAGTGGCCAATGTGTAGTTGTGTGGATACACCATGTTTCCAACTGCAGAATGGATGACTAATGTGTCAGTGAAGTGTTGGGGTGGATGTTTGGGGAACTAGAATCCATGGGCATAGGGGTATATATGCAAATGAAGCAGCACAGCAATAGTGTAGTGATTAGAGCACCCATCTAATGATCAGGCATTCCCGGTTTGAGTCCCACTGCAACACATATCATTTTCCATGTAAAATATGTATATGAACATAGTTTGACATCTTTTTGCCATATAACCTACATAATAACATGTAAATTTGAACTGAAGTACTGCATTAAATGCACATGTGAAGTGTCAGTGTCATAATGAATAAGGCATTAGCAAGCAGTTCTAAGCAAAAATAAGCAGTAGTAAGCCTGTTTAAGTGCATTTGCAGGACTAAGCATTGCCCACACAGATTAAGCAAAGTAGAAGCTAACTGAGAAACTGTAACCAGAGGTTAGCAGTGCTTACGGTCGCGCAAACCCATGCAAACCTGCTTACAACTGCTTTAAAGTGCCCTAATCACTCTGGATCCAATGGCCTATGTTCTGCCCAGCAACAAAATAAACTGCCACTGCAACGCTCAAACTCAGGAACTTGCACACTATAGCCACAGTAGTTAACCACCAGGCCATCATGGCAATAGATATGAATGAGGTATCAGCAAACTAATCCTTACCACAGGAAAGTCAAGCCAAACATGTGAACTGAATCTATGTACAGTGTGATGTTGGATGACCTGTCACAGAACATATATATGTGAAACGGAGTACTGCAGTAAGCATAGATCTGAGGTGTGATTGTAATAAAGTGTAGAATTCCCCAGGTCCCCATACAGTGTATGTACACATGAAAAATGGATACCAAACACATATATAACCTGTAATGAAGAATAAATCATTGCCAAATGGCAAATATAGTGCTAATTAACTATTAAGCAATGCTAAACGCATCACAGTACAAGTTAGTAAGTGTAAGCAATGTGTAGCGGAGCCATTTCAATCTGCCTAGTGGTATACCTCTTTAAGCAGTGCCAACCTTATGTAAGCAGGTATGCCCATAGCTTAGCCTTTTCAAAACTGGCCAATCACAGGAAAGTGTGGGAAAATGGCCGTATTTAAACCCCACAGGCGGGAATACTTCTCATACCTGGTTTCAGCTTCCCACTGCAAGCAGAATGGCTGGTGTGGGTGAAGGCACTCGATTTAGAGCGCAGCGCTGGGTCATCCAGGAGTCAAAAATCATGGTATGGCTCCTGGTAAAACACTATGATCAGAGACTACTGCAAGGCCAGTACCAGGGCTTGTCGTATAAAACGGAGGCCTGAGACAGTCTCGCCCGTTACCTCACCAGTGCCACAGGTATCCCCCTGACTGGTGAGCAGGTCAGGCACCACCATGCTGACCTGAAGTGGCAGAGGGGGGATGTACTGGAAAAGTGTATCCAGGAGTCTCGGCAGATGCCCAATGTCCCAGGACTGAGTAAGTACTCATTCTACTAAGTAGTAAATAATTGTCTAGCTTGTGTATACTATGGATAGGTGTGGCTAAATATCATTGCATTTCTCTGAAAGCTGCAGATAAGCGGGCTGCGAACCAGCAAGCCCATGATACTAGGCTGCAAAGGCTGCATAGTGAGGCAGGTTAGTAATCAGTCTGCATGTACTGTCATAACAAATAAATATAAGAGCCTTAGAAAGTGTTGTACCAGTAGAAATAAATGTGTAATAGTCTGAGAATAAAGGTATAACCCGTGGAGTGCTTCTGTTTACTCTTTTCTCATATGTTGGTGATATGTTCCATACTATAAATAGTACTGTTGTATCTTAAGCTGTGTCACCCACACCATGGTATGCAGATAAAATGGGCATGAAGTCCTGCATAACAATGTTGGAAGGGCCAAGAGGTCAGTTATATTGTACAAGTTAGGGAGACTTAGATAGAAAACAGTTTAAAGCTGTATATCAATTCCTTGATAGCACAGTGTAGTTTGATGTTAGCTATAATATTTTGTCACACAAGTCAGGGGTTTGAATCCTGGGAGTGCTAATAAGTTGTATGCATAATTATACCCCACAACTGTACAGATTTTGATACAATGTTCAGAGAGAAAGCTGTATGCATAATTACACCCAACAACCATACAGAATTTGCTAGAATGTTCAAATTGAAAGTTGTATGAATATCCATACCCCACAGCTGTTCCAATCTGTCCAGCATGCCCAGATAAATGGCCCTTATCATCAGCTTGGTACCCTGTTCCCCTGAAAATCCAGTATGATGTTCCAAGAATTGTAGGCAGCTGTCAATCACATATAACTGATATTCAAACATGTACAGTCAGAGACTGCATATGGAAACAAACCTGTCATTCTAGCACCTCACCCAAAGTGAATGACAGCAATTCTCAACATATGTTGCATTAACACCTGCAGCCTGTTACGCCTGTATGTAAGACACAGGTGATGTATATAATTATATATAAACATACCAGTGTACAATATAAGGCCATTGTGTAGTGTAATAATACATGTAAGGGAAAGACCACTGCAGTGACTAAGAATATTGTGAAAACTACAAGGATATATTAGTTGTTAATTGAACTCTCTCTCTCTCTCACCCCCACCATATGTGCATAATAACCCAATGACATTCCTCAGCTGGTATGTGTGCACTCCAACCTTTTGTTGGGAAATATGTCCTAATGGTTTATAAATATTCACATTTGTTTCTATGCATGTGCCATGTGACAATACACCCATATTGGTGGCCTATTGCCATCAATGAAACCTGCATGCTACTGTAATGGCCACTGTTGTTTCATATATGCATGTGATTTGCTTGCTCTGCAATTGTGTTAATTCTGGTGTGTTGGGTTATTGGGAATACCTATGCATGCTGCTACAACTAATCCTGAATGCTGTTGACTGTTATTAACCCATATCCATCATAAACCTGTTACAACACAGCTTGTATGGGAAGGCTGATCCCAGTGGACCCATCTGTCCCACCTCAGCTGGTCATGGCACCGGGCACCAGCACATCTGGGGCCCAGCCTGGGACTTCCTCCTCCATGGGCCCTGCACAACCTTCGGGTGGAACCGCTGCAGGGGATGGGGCTCACCCCTCCCCTCGGAGCAGGTGCGGAGGGGAACCTATCACCTGTCAACAGGTCCAGGCCGTGGGGCATAGGGAGCTCGATCTGAAGTATCGAGAGTGGCTATGCCAGCTTGAGGGCCGAGTGGCACTATTAGAGGGTGAGCCTGCACATCCTACACAGCCCCCAGCACAGCTACCTTTGGGGCCGTGAAAGTGCAGCAGTGACTACCCATGGGTGGGGACCTCAGTCCTACTGTTTCAAGTTGGGGCCTCATGGGCTTGCAACTTCTAAACACCCCTCCCCGTCCAAGGTGTTTACCCCCCACATGTGTCATATACCGGCCCTGTATGAGTCTTGTATGTCTTGTCTGTTAACCTACCCAACCTACCTCCCCAAATATACCTACTACCCCTCCCCAACATCCCACTCTCACCTGAAAAAAAGAAAGTGCAATCTGTTCCCACAAAAAAATCTTGCCCCATACATAGCTGTCCATTTCGCACACGTGTCCACTGGACACATGTAATCTGGTCTTATTGGCATCACAATGAATATATGTTGTCCTCACCCCTCTCCCAGGGGTTTGAGGGTCTAAATGTACCTGCAAATATAGTGTATATGCACAGCTGTTGCTGTAGAAGAAATGGGCAGCTATGGGCCTTTCCTATACCCTTCCTGCACATGCCTACCGGTTACAACACAGCTTGTATGGGAAGGCTGGTCCCAGTGGACCCATCTGTCCCACCTCAGCTGGTCATGGCACCGGGCACTAGCACATCTGGGGCCCAGCCTGGGACTTCCTCCTCCATGGGCCCTGCACAACCTTCGGGTGGAACCGCTGCAGGGGATGGGGCTCACCACTCCCCCTCGGAGCAGGTGCGGAGGGGAACCTATCACCTGTCAACAGGTCCAGGCCGTGGTGCATAGGGAGCTCGATCTGGAGTATCGAGAGTGGCTATGCCAGCTTGAGGGCCGAGTGACACTATTAGAGGGTGAGCCTGCGCATCCTACACAGCCCCCAGCACAGCCACCTTTGGGGCCGTGAAAGTGCAGCAGTGACTACCCATGGGTGGGGACCTCAGTCCTACTGTTTCAAGTTGGGGCCTCATGGGCTTGCAACTTCCAAACACCCCTCCCCGTCCAAGGTGTTTACCCCCCACGTGTCATATACCGGCCCTGTATACGTCTTGTGTGTCTTGTCTGTTAACCTACCCAACCTACCTCCCCAAATATACCTACTACCCCTCCCCAACATCCCACTCTCACCTGAAAAAAAGAAAGAAAGGGCAATCTGTTCCCACAAAAAAATCTTGCCCCATACATAGCTGTCCATTTCACACACGTGTCCACTGGACACATGTAATCTGGTCTTATTGGCATCACAATGAATATATGCTGTCCTCACCCCTCTCCCAGGGGTTTGAGGGTCTAAATGTACCTGCAAATATAGTGTATATGCACAGCTGTTGCTGTAGAAGAAATGGGCAGCTATGGACCTTTCCTATACCCTTCCTGCACATGCCTAGCTATTTTCCCTATTGTCTTTCCCTCTTTGTGCCCCATTTTTCACCACTTTCCTATCAACCCCTTTTTCTTTTCTTTTAAATGAATTAGCGTAGGAGTAAGCGGGTTTGCACAGGGGTAAGCCATGCCTACACAGGTTGAGAAATCTGAAGCTAACTGACTGTAAGAAAATATAAGCGGAGGTTGGCAGTGCTTACCATTGCTGAAACCCGAGCAAACACACTTACAACTGCTTAGAAGTGCCTTAATCACTCTGTAGCCAATGTTCCATGTTCTGCCCAGCAGCAAAATAAGCATCCTCTGCTAGTATCAAGCCCAAGACCCTGCACACCATAACCACAGTGATTTACCACTAAGCCATCTCAGATATACATATCCTTGATGTATTCACAAACATATCATCCAGCCCAGTCATTCAACAGTACAGAGAATTTATTCCTTGTATATGTGTGTGAGTGAATACATTCATAGGTTAGTACTAAACTAACTGCCTTGTGAGCCTAGCCAATTATCCCTTGTGAGACTCAAACCCTGCACCTTGTGCTTGTAAGGCAAACACTTTAACCATTAGGCCACCCTCCCAACCAATGGATTCTTATGGTTCACTGAACGGCAACATAACTGAAACAGATTCAGACGGGCATACTTGCGTGAAAGTGCTTTTCACCGAAAGGCACTTTTGCCTAAGTATGCCTATTGTCAAGATCGCACTACAGTGGGGATAAGGGAAAATTCCCTTTTCCCCACTGTAGTGCAACCTCAGAGTGAGAATATTTAAGTAGGGGGGGATGTTGGGGTTGCAGGGGGGCTTGCCCCCCTGCAAAAACATAAAAGTAATGTTTTATTTTTTTAAACACACTTTAACGAAAGAGCTTTTTTGGTGAAAGCGCTTTCGATAAAGTGTGTTCGGTGAGTGTGGATTAGGACTATTGAACTTTTGTTCAATAGTCCTAGATCCATATCTATATATATATATATATATATATATATATATATATATATATATATATATATATATATAAACATATAAACATGCAAATGCCTACATCTATAGATATATATATGTCCACATGTTGTTGTCTTTCGGCTTAACCTAGTTAGGGGTCGCCACAGCGGAACTCCGGTCCGCTAATGGTTGGCAGTAGATTTTCACAGTGTCAAGTTGCCAGCTCAATGCCCAATCTTCAATGAAGGCACGCCCATTCATGCATGTCTTTCAGAATGCCACTCAACCCGCGGCGAGGACATGCAGACTCCAAACAGAAGGCACTCCCCGCACACTAGTTGAGAATCGAATGGGAGAACCTCTTGCTGTGAGGCAACAATGCTACCGCTGCACCACCGTGGATTACATAAACATGTCTAAACATATATGGCAGGTTATAAATATATATATATATATATATATATATATACATACATACATACATAGGTATATACGGACATACATCTGTAGTTGATAGGGAAATAACAAAACATATATGTCCTCATGTAATGTTAGTGGGGCTGAGATGCCCCACACAATATACGTCTAGTACGAATAGGTATACCCCCCAGCCAAGCACAAGCCCCATGTAATACAGTACCAAGTGTTGCAGATCCCATAACCAGGACAAGCATGACATGGCCATCCCTAGGATACATATACACAGAAACATATATGCAGCTACAGGTATATATATATGTGTATATATATATATATATATATATATATATATATATATATATATACATATGTGTGTGTGTGTGTGTGTGTGTGTAGCCATACATATATATAGATATATATGTAACTACACATACACAAACAGCGATTTGTACAGGACTGTACATATGCAGTACATGCACACAGTATGGAGCAGCCAGTATTCCTACAGTCACCGCCTTAACAACTGGAAACTGTATGAGCCACCCATACATATGACATTCATAGCCTGCAACATATACCCATAGAGATATCAAAGGATATAACACCGCACACAGATTTGCATACATGAATGTGAACGCTTTACTTGTGAACTATGACAGTTGTATATGCCATGTCATATAGCTGTTTAGAAACTGACATCCATATGAACAGTGTAATGCAACTGTGAAACAGTTATACTAAGACAGTAGTCTGGAAAGGTTGACATATGTTGCTGTCCAGGCCGAGGCCTTCAAGTAGTACATCAGTAATGACAGACTGGTCCACAGCATACCAGACAATCAACTAGTATGTAATGCAGATGTATAGGTCAACAGCCTCTATCTACACTCTGTACACAATCCCTAGGGGGTACAGACTCCAGTTGATACAATGGGATGTATTTGTTACATAACAAGGCATACCTGACACCGTCACAATGACAATGGCAAACAGAACTTCCTGAGTGGCAGGAGGCAGTAGGCCTGCATTTACTCAAGGTGGATCGCATGGTAAACTGCATCCAGATACCTTAAGGCAGCTTATGCCAGATTCCCACACATGTTATAACAGCCTAGGTTAGTCATGGTGCACCCCCCTACACTCACTAATACTGGGCCATATACCACTGTTACATACACTGGCCTCTGGAGTGCATAAGGGTGCACATGTTTTGTGTAGGTGACACCCACACATATATGCCCTCAGCCCCAGTGTATGTGTGGGGGATACAACAGCAGTGTACTAATGGCAGTGTGATACACTCACAGCCCACTACAGAACAACCCCCAACAGCATGTTGTGCACAGCTTGGTATGCATATGGGGACAGAGGCTGGAACACAGGCATATATGTGGAACACTGTTGCCATACACTAAGCAAGGTGCTTGTGTTACAGGATAGTCTGCCACATACCCTTAGTCAGGGAATTGAGGTTAGATATAGACATGGGTGTAGGCATGTACTGGTAGCACGCAACACACACACTGCCAGTGTCATATCTGACACAGGGCTTGTATGGTGGACGGACAACACATGATAGGCATCCCTCTGCCCAGCAAGAGGTAGCCCCACAGTAGTGACCTATGCAGACAGACTGCATTCCAAGGTACACTAGTATGTACATACACACACCCTGTAACACCAGTACTATGCAAAGCATTACACAACTCTACCCTCAGTCTGTCTGTAGTCCCTGAACCTCCTACAAATATGTGTCTGCTCTGAGTGTGCATGTTCTCCTGTGAGAGGTATTACTACCTGCTGCCTGTATCACTGATGCCCACACAGAAGATGGATGTCCATCACACAGGAAATGTGAAGGAACCACGGCCACACGCTGTAGGGATTTATAGTGGATTGTTGCCATGACAGTGGTAATTCAATGTAGTACACGTGTCATTTACATATATATATATATATATATATATATATATATATATATATATATATATATATATATGGCTATCTGGATAGGTATATGTACATATATTCCCACCATATGTCCTGGTCATGGAATGTAGCTGTACCTCAGCCTCTACCGTGCCAATGTCATAGTGCAAGGGTATGTCAGGTATGTATAGCAGGTATATTACTAGATTGCTGCTACTGTCTTTGGAATTGTCTTCACAGACATGGTGTGTGTGGATGCTGAAATCTGCTTATAACATGTGTGCCATTGGCTACTGACAGACATCCTATGGAAATCATTGTAAAGTACCGCTGCTAGCATGTAATGCCCCTGTGGATTGCAGCAGAGATAATGGCCACTATATATGGAACTTTAGACACACCCTGTACAGTCCAGAGGCATACACATATTCCCTTAGTGCACCACATGTGTACCAGGCCTGACAATATGGATGTAGACAGCCATGCAGATGGGTATAACACATAATGACTGGTATACATTTTGCACCATAGGTGTTGGATTCACACACTCCTGTCTGGCTTGACACATAATGACTGCTGGTACAGCGGTGCCATGGACACATACTACCCACTAGATATAGACATACATCTGTACAGCATCCCACTGCTCTGTCTGACATACATGACGTTTAAGGTAGGCCCGGCAGCAGTACATCTGGCAAGTATCTGCACATGACATCCCACTGGTTAAGGACAGTAAGCTGCTAGGCATGTAATAATACACTGTGCAGGCTACAGGCAAACTGGCTCAACACTGGTCTACATCTCGTATGGGGAATGCACATGTACCTGCATATATATAGCAGGCTCAACAGCCATGTCACAGCACAGAGTAGGATACACCTGTGTGACAGTGCATAACCACAACCAATGTGAACACAGCCACAGCCACATATGGTAGGCTAGCATAATATTACAGTATATGAACTATTTATTCTACACCATCCTCATATGTGCCACTCAAAAAATGTCCCTACATATTCTGTGCTGCTACACAGTTTGGTCTGATGGCTGTCTTGTGGTATGGGACATGTGTGTGTATGGCCCTACAAACATGTACGGCAAAATGGTACCATACAGTGGGGCAGCATATAACATCTGATAGAAGGGGAGCTAGGACAATGACATCTACCATAGTCTGTACACAGGCTAAGGTACATATTAACAATACACATGCTGCCGACATTCACCATCACTACACAGACCTCAGTACTGTACAAACATCCACAGAATGTCCAGATTATGTCACAAAGTATAACCCCTACTGCACATGACATGTGTAGCACTCTGATATATCACTGGCTTGTTATCAGATTTGATGACACTATTTATGGCGTACAGCACATATGCACCACTTCATGCACGCCATATGTACAAATGTTGGCAGTGGTGTGGCTGACAGCACATACACAGGGCTAGTATAAACATGTTGCTGTAATAACCTTGTATATTTTCCATTGTAACGGTGTTTGTTGCAACATATGTCCTATGAGGGATATGACGTCAGTAACTGTCATGGGCCTTCACCATCTACAGACTGCAATCCACACACTACCATCTGCATTCCACAGAGAGATGCTCTGTGGCTAACACATGAAACCATAGGCACAACACTGTCCAGTCTGCAGATAACCTTGCAGATGGGGATACCTCATATACATGGAACTGATATGGCAGGTATTACTACATGTACGACAGACATATCCAGACAAACACTGTTAAACCAACATTACTCCAAATGCAGTATAGCAGCACTTACAGTCTGTAGTCAGATCAGGCCAAACAACAGATATAGTTCCTGCTCACAGTGACTGAAAAGGCCCAACACCACCATGATGTTCATAGGTATTGGAATGTGTTTCCCTGCAACTGGCTATGGGATTGTTACCACAGCTGTTCCACATGCAATCAGCTAGGGGAGGGCTGCAATTCATGCAAAGGCCATCAGCTGATCATGAGCATCACTTAAAATACACATGCTGCTGCCTACGCAAGGCAGGTGTGGGTCTCCACATCCACCAGAGAGGGAGTGGGGGAGACAGATAGAGGCAAATACATGTCAGGGAGGGGTGGGAGTGTAAAATTGATGTATGTTTGTGTCACACACCTACCAGCACAGGGTATCAAACCCTCGACAACTATGTAGTGCTATCACAGTTTGATGCAGTTATTGGATGCGCCACATAGGTTACCTAATGTGGAGCACTCAGAACATATATGTGAGGGTGAGTGACATCTGCAACAAGGATACAGTAGCTATACGGTAGGTGTCGTACACGTACCTGTCTGCATGAACAGGTGCCAGCGTCAAAACAGGCACACTCACACAGGAACGCACACACATTGACACACTTGGCAGGGCCAGAAGTGCAACTCATCACTAGTGGGATTGCCACAACACATCAATGTGCAGGTATCACATGCACCACACAGGTCATACAGAGGCTGTATGGGCAAAGAATATGAGGAGATGTCAGACATCAGACAGCATGCTTCAGTATGCTCTGGGGGGTTGTAGTGAGTGTGAATGTGGACATACACACCATACAACACACACACATGAACACACAGGGTGCCAGTTCTGACATGCATGGGTGCATGTCTACATGGATGTGTGGTGGTCAACTGTGCCAGCAGGCTGTACAAAGGTAGGCGATGGGTATACCTTGGCATCAGGCCATATGACAATGGTCTGCATTGTGGCTCAGGCCTGTAGTTCCTGCATTTGCCCACACAGGTGGATAATGCATCCCCCAACCAGTCACCTGGGTGACTATTGTGTGTGGCCAATGCTGTACACTACATACCATGTATGTGTTCCTTCATCCATGTCATGGATGGTGTCTGGTATGTGCACACCTCCCACATGCATGTACGGTGACATGTGGAACTGTACCTGGGGTGTCTGGCCCATGTTGTGAACACAGATTATCATCAGATGTGCCAGTCTTGCCCACCTGTGGCAGGAACTGGTAATGGGCAGCAGGTTTACCCTTCACCTACATTGATGGCATGCCAACAGCATTCCCTGATGTCAGTGTCATCTGCCCATACAGGACATGTTGTCAGGCATGGTATGTCCATTGTGAGTCACATGTGAAGGCACCACAAGTGGTACAGGAGTCCATTGGGAAACATGTTAGAGGTACACTGTCAGCATGCACGTGCATATTGGACACATGGGCAGGGTGACATGCCCTTTGTAGCACACTGCTATCACTGCATAGCTACTATCAGTGGCCAATATGCAGTGTACTACCCACATATTGGCTGCTGCCTAGGCATGTGTGTTCATATGACACATGGGTTGAGTGTGTGCGCTGGGTAATAGTGGGGGTGCTAACTTGGATTGTCTGCCCTTGATGTCACATATATAGGTATGGCTTTCCACCCCAGCCTCCCAGCTAATTTACATCTGTTATCCCTGTATAGGTGACATTGAGATATATAGTAGGGCCACCATATAATAAATTAGCAAAATCCCCTTCACAATGCTCACAGTTGACACACACTCACCTCTACACAGGATACGAGTTACAAACACACACTCCTGTCATATCTGGGAGTAGAACCCCCAACCTAACTATTTTATTACATTACAGCACTACCCAGTTATAGTACACACCACAGACATTACTGGAGTACTATTTCCCTAAAGGTGTATTTCACAGTGAATGATATCAGCAGGTTTACAATACAGCGTGGAGCTATTATGGGGTGCACCACAAGGATTGCTAAAGACATCCTTCCCCAAAGGTGTGTTTCACATTGAATGATACCAGCAGGTTTACCAAAGTAGGGCATTTCAACTGTACTGCAAGTGACTAGCCTACAATGCATTGCTCCCTACACAGACAGCGAGACACACACAAAACATCCACAACTGACATGTGTGGGTATAGAACCCCTGACCAAAGTCTATATCACACTACAGCATAGCGCTGCTATAGGCCACACCACAGGGATTATTAGAGAACTTTCTCCCCAAAGTTTTACTTCACAATGAATGACATTAGCAGGATTGGCAATGTAGGGCATTTGAAATGCACTGCGAGTGAGTAGCCTATGATGCATTGCTCCATACACAGACATTGCAACACACACAAAACATCCAGAACTGCCATGGATGGAGATGGAACCCTACCGCAGTTCTAAATCACACTACAACAGTACTCAGTTACAGGACACCCTAGAGGGATTACTGAGGTATTACTTTCCCAGACTTCTATTTCCAGGTGAGTGACATCAGCAGCCTTGCCAAAGTCGAGTATGTTTATTGTACGGGTTGTGAGTGGCCTAAAAAGCATTGATTTCTACCCAGTCAGATACACACACATATATTCACACACCAACACAGTTGTCAGGTCTGGGATTAGAACACCTACCTCACTACTTTATTACACTACAGCAGTACACAGTTATACAGCATACTATGGAGATTACTGGGTTATGCTTTCCCCAGAGGTGTATTTCTAGGTGAGTGACATCAGCAGCCTTGCCAAAGTCAAGTATGTTTATTGTACGGGGTGTGAGTGGCCTAAAAAGCATTGCTCTCTACTCAGTCAGTCAGACACACCCACACGCAGATTCGCACACCAACACACACAGTTGCCAGGTCTGGGGTTAGAACAGCTACCTTACTATTTTATCACACTACAGCAGTACACAGTTAAAAGGCGCACTATGGAGATTACTGGGCTATAATTTCCCCAGAGGTGTATTTCTAGGTGAGTGACATTAGCAGCTTTGCCAAAGTTGGGTATGTGTATTGTACAGGGTGTGAGTGGCCAAAAAAGTACTGCTCACTACTCAGTCTGACACACATACACCCACACAGTTTCCAGGTCCAGGGTTAGAACACCTATCTCATTACTTTATCACACTACAGCAGTACGCAGTTACAAGGCGCGCTAAGGAGATTACTGGGCTATGATTTTCCCAGAGGTGTATTTCTAGGTGAGTGACATCAGCAGCCTTGCCAAAGTCAGATATGTGTATTGTACGGGGTGTGAGTGGCCTAAAAAGCATTACTCTCTACACAGTTAGACACACCCACACAGTTGCCAGGTCTGGGGTTAAAACACCTACCTCACTACTTTCTCACACTACAGCAGTACACAGTTACAAGGCGTGCTATGGAGATTACTGGGCAATGATTTCCCCAGAGGTGTATTTCTATGTGCATGACATATGCAGTCTTGCCAATGGTCTGTATATGAACTGCACTGAATGTGAGTAGCCTAGAAAGCATTTCTCTCTACACAGGCAGTGACCGAGACACGCACACATACACAAACTCACACAGTTGCCAAGTCTGGGGTTAGGACTACTACCTAACTAGTTTATCAGTACAGCAGTACACAGTTATGAGACACGCCATGGGGATTACTGAGCTACAGCTCCCCCAAAGGTGTATTTCACATTGGATGACCTCAGCAGGCTTGTCATGATACTGCTATGGGGAGGGTAGTGTGTGCATGGGCCATAACCCATTCATGTAGGGGTTGACATACCACATGTGATCACAGACAGGGTCATATGCCACAGGTACATGTATACAGCTACTAGGTGACATCTTCCTTGTACAGTCATGTTGCACAGTTGGCACGTGCAACATGCCGTCATGCTGACAGATATTGGTGGCTAGTATCTGCAGTGAGTAACACCTGCACCTCATGTGTTTGGGACCCTTGCCACGATCACCCTCTTCAACACATCTATGTCCATCTACCTTTGGCTTATTATAGTGTGTTGTCCTTACATATATGTCTGTATTCCTATCCACTGTCTGTGCAAGGCAGGAGTGGTGCATACTAACATGTGTTTGCACTGAGAACTGCAACTGCTTGATATGTCTGGTCCACTGTTGTTTGCTGACATGGCCTTCTTGTGTTTAAGTGTGTGAGCATGCCTAGTATGGGCTTTTAGTATGTTGTTGACTGACATTGCCTTCATTCCTCTGTGTGTCTGAGCATGCCCAGTATGGCCATCTATATTGCATGTGTGGATCAAGTCCAGGTGGTTTATACTGTGGTGCTGACCTTTGTGTTGTACACCGACAGGTAGCATGCTGTGTCTGCAGGGTATACATCAGTCATTTGGCATTAACTGTTGATACATTTCTGCTTAGTGGGGGGGGGCACCAAACTGTTTCTGCATTTCTTTGCAAGGGTGGGGGGGGCACACCTGACTGTTACTATAAGTGTACAAAGGATGGTGGGGCACACTTTACACTTTTACACAGTTGCAAAGACTGTACTGGTATGTCAGGTACACCATTTCAGACTATAGACGTACCTATCATGCTGGCTAGAGGCATACCAGTGTACTACAGATCATAGCTTTCACTACCTATATATTAGTTTCTGACTTCCTAGCCTTCACAACTGACATCCAACTGGCTGGCCTGCTGTAGTCTCTCTGTGTAGGGTTGGGATAGGGGTTACCCATGAGGCTCATTCAGAGGCTGTAGTACAGCATTTATTTGTGTTTGTCTACACCTATCCTGCTGGCTGTGACTGTTGTTGGGTATGTGCCCCCCCGACTGGCATGTGTGAGTCACTTACCTTGTGGGTGTCCCAGTATTGAGGGTGGTGATGCAGGGCTGCCTATGTCAGATGCACATTGTACACTCCCTATACATGGTTGAGCACAAGTAGTGTCATGTTTGGCTTCCCTTTTACTGTATGTGTGAGTCGGAGAGAGGTGTCATTCCCTGGGTCCCTACTGTGTCAGTGCATGTGCTATGCATTGCCTCCTTGCCAAAGCCAGGGCATATTGGGTATGCCTCCTTCTGCCTACTGTGGCAGGCTCAGATTGTTCCTCCTCTGAGTCACTCTGCGCCTGTGCAGGCGTTGGCACTGGTGGGGGGCTGTGTGGCCCTGCCCCGTGCTGTTCCTGCTGCAGCTGTTTCCGCAGGATCATATTGTGTAGCATGGCACATACAAGGACAATTTGGGTACATGTAGTTTGTGAGTACTGCAAGGCTCCACCGGATGTGTCCAGGCACTGGAACCATGATGTGAGCATCCCAAACACACGTTCTATTATGATTTGTGTTTGTGCGTGTGTGTTATTATGGAGTTCTTACTCGGGTGTGTGTGCATTTCTGATGGGTGTCATCAGCCATGGCTCCAGTGCGTATCCAGCATCCCCCACTAGGTGACCGTGTGGGATGTCCCCATTGGCAAATGTCTGGTACAGCTGCGTGAGATGCCAGATGTGGGAATTGTGGTAGCTTCCAGGGCAGCCAGCACACACATTCATTATTATGCCCTAGGCATCGCACATGACCTGGCAGTTGATGGAGGGGAAGCCCTTGCAGTTAGTGTAGACCCTACCCCACTCACCTGGCGGTGCTGTAATGCATATGTGCGTGCAGTCTAGTGCACCCACTACCTCAGGGTATTCTGCTATTTGGTGGAAGAGACGCATATTGCTGGCCAATGCTTCACGGGTGATGGAGAAGTATACATGCTCACTGACATGTGCTGACATGGCATCCAGGAACTGGTGGAGTACCCTGGATGCTGATGCCTTTGAAATCCCCATTATATCCCCAGTTGGCCTTTGGAAGTTACCTGTAGCTAGTATTCTTAGGTCTACACATACCTTGGTATCCACTGGGATGGGTTCCCCTCTGTTAGTTCTGTGTGTGAGGCATGGCTGGCACAGCTCAACAATTTGCTGTAGGAGGTCCCTGTCCACCCTATAGTGCTCCACTATCTCCAGCTCATGTACCCTTGGTATGTTACCCTGGGTCTGTACACTCTTCTCCATCTCCTCACTGTGGGTTGCTAAGCAGCATTTACATCCTCACCACCCTCAGACTCTTGCACATGCTGGTTTACGATAGCAAAAGCAGCCCCTAACATTTTTCTCTTGCTTTCATTTTGTACAATTTCCCCATCTGTATAAACCGGTGGTGCAGAGTTTTGGGGAAAAACAAGGGGGAAAGGTGTTTGCATAGTTTATAGTGGTGTGCTGGCCTGGGTTGGACTGCTGCCTGTGTAATTGGCTGATTCTGATACATTTCACCTGTCAGCAAAGCTAGTTCTCTTTGATTACCTTCTTACTGCTGTTTTCCCTTCCCATTGCCTCCCTGTTTAAGCCCGTGTGTGTGCCGCACAAACAGAGTGCTCATATGTGCACAGAGCTGCTTTTTCCTGGTTTAACTTCCTTTTTCTTCCTGTAAAACCTGGTGCACAGCGCGCACACCCGCTTACACTTTGTAAAGTGGGATAGGCAGGTTTAGACACACCCCTAGCTTAGCTGTGATAACCTAGGAGCACTCTCGAGCCAAAGGTCCCCAATCAGCTTACAGTATGCCTGACAACCCCCCATGATGTCACCTATATCCTAGACTTGCACCCAGCTATTTACATTCTTACATTCTTGGGACCTGTCACACACCCTGGGAAAATCTAGGATTCACTAACCTTTCCCTCATTTGCATAGGATTGCCTACTAATGCATAGTTACATGTCTCACACTGAGCCTCCCCCCTTAGCAACCACTACTCACTGGCCAAGTTGTCATTTGCCTGCCATTGACTTGCATGGCAGAATACTGACTTTTGTTAGAATGCTCTTTTTCAGTTTATTTTATTATTTTCCCCCGATCCCATTTGCGCGCCGCTGCCCTATGCTTAAACAGCCGTGATCGGCGAAAAAAAAATGTAAGTTGTTTTATTTATTTTTTAAACAGTTTGCAATGCCAATGGCCTCCTACTTGGCCATTGGCATGCTTCCTCAATAATATTCAACCTTTACTTGGAGCTGTCATAGCTCCGTTTTGGAATTTGCAGAAATGTAACCGAGTACATTTCTGCAGATTACACTTGTCTTGCACGGACTATTGCAAGCTTCTTGGATTGCAATATCATCTCATTTGCATGGATTTCTCCAGCAAATTAGGTGATTTGCATACCAGGGCTTAGTCCGTGCAAGATTAGTGCTGGAGCTCTCGTGCACACCTCTGCTCCTGGATCACACAGCAGACATATTGCCTGTGTGAGCTACTGCACCCATCTTGCACTCAGTGCCAGCTTTTGAGAATCTGGGGGATTGTCTCACTGTATTGCATGCTGACTTACATAGCATCACAAACTATACAGACTTGCTATGTGTGCAGAGTGGACTTTGAAGAATCTTAGACAGATTTGGACTGGTTTCTGAAATGCCTTCTTTAGGTCAGTATTTCTGGCTTCCACATGACACATTTATGATGCACTTGACATACAGTTTTCAATTCAGCATCCTTAGTCTGCAGTCAGGAAATATATATTCTTCAGGGCATGACCATGGAAGTGCTAGACACCCAGCAGTGTGACCAGTACCTCTAGGTGATGGTCACTGTTGCTATGACACCATGACCCCATTTAAAAATGGGAAAAGGGGAGTTGAAACCAATGCCTGTGACAGAAAGTACTGAAGAGATACATTTTGAATTCATGGAAGAATTTACTGAAAGGTTTGACAAACATTATACCTGTAGGATATTGAAGTAACCATCTTGTTAAAAGTGCATTTCCTGTCAGTTCTGTTTTTCAGAGCAAAATGATGAAATACAGTAACATTGTAATGACAAAACTGATGTATGATATAACATTTTTGTGTCTTTTTGTATGCTGAATTGTTGTAATTTCATTGTTCAAGCCTCTTATAAAAACATAAGGAATAAATAAGTAATTTATACCAATAAAGGTATGCAGTACTAGAGTAAGTACACAAGTAAGAATTTATTATTGAACTTGTCGGCAAGTAATCTGACAGCATTTTGTTTGATTGTTTCATCTCCCACCAGCAAGTCACAATAAATACCTACTATCTTGGCTAGAAAGGTATTTCAAATTTTAACACAGTCCTTTTTAGTCATATGCCTCTTTCCACAATTGCAGAGCCTTTATCTACAAATATTCTGATATAAAAAGTATTAGATGCATGCTGCTATTTCTCTTATGCAGGTTGCATTCTACCATTCCCACACTTCTTGCAATGATAGAAAGGATATAATACACGGTTAATGATGTGCTAACAGCATAATAACAAATCTCATGGAGAAATAATCATTGCTCAGATACTTGCTCCCCTATCACACCTCTGCTATATGGGCTAAAAAATTAAAATAGTTCATATTCACCTTATTTTCATGCAAAAGAGAGAATCTATTATCCTTACTAATAATTGTCTATATACTGTCTATTAAAATAAAACACATTCAGATAATTCGTTTTGCACATTTAAGCAAATGTTTGTTCTTCTTTTGACTTTTCCTGGTTAGGTGTCACCTCAGATAATTCGTTTTGCACATTTAAGCAAATGTTTGTTCTTCTTTTGACTTTTCCTGGTTAGGTGTCACCACAGCAGAACTCTGTTCTGCTAATGATTGGCAGTTGATTTTTACAGTGCCAGGGTGCCAGCCAACCTTCAACAAAGGCATGCCCATTCATACATGTCTTTCAAAGATCACTCAGCCAAAGGGAGGACATGCAGACTCCACACAGAAGGTGCTCCAGCCGAGAATCAAACAGGAGAACCTCTTGTTATGAGGCGACAACGCTACTGCTGCACCACCATGGCTTCTCATGTACTTATGCAATTTAAACAGTCTATTTTGAACTCATTTCATGGATTCAGTGTTATAGCTTCTGAGTTCAGAATTTAGACCTAAAATGTTCATGTTTATATATATGTGGAGGCCTTGATTAAACTTAAAGGTTTTTAGAAACCAATATCCACCCACTTTGGAGAAAAACTTTGTTGAGCTCTTTTTGATCAGTTGTTTTCATCTGATTCTATTTGCACACCTATTCAAAGAATGTGTCATTCTCACTGCTGAAGGATGGCATCAATAAAGAGTTGCAATAGTGCCAGCTAGCTGAAGAATATGGAACTGTTATTGCTCAATGTGTAGCTGCAAAGTCAATATACCTGGCTGAAACTGAACAGGAAATGGTAAAGAGACAGGTAGTACTGATGATGGAGGAACTACAGAATGACATTGATAGGTCCAGTCTTCTGAAACAAACCTTTTGTTAAAAAAAAAAAAAAAAAACAGTTCCTAAGAGTAACTAGAGGTTCAGTCTAGCAATCCTTCACATAAGAAATTAGAAAACAGTGATGTTACCAGATTAATTGTAACTTGATGTCTTAACTCTTGATAGTCACCAAATGAGAGATGAAGACAGATCAAGAGGCATATGTACACTTGAAGATCAAAAACTCCCTAGATAGTATAGATTTATAACATGGAGTGGTAAATAAATATTAAAAACAATAACTTTTCTGCTGACTATTTAGCAATGTGCTTTGATACAGTGTAAGGCCAAGTGGACAGGTCCTTTAGTTAATAAACTGCCATACCTTTAACACCTCTACAGTTTGTCATTCTGAGCTGATAATAAAATTTCAACCTTTGATTTACAGATGCAGATATATTCCTTCAGTTATCACTTTGCATTACTTAAATTGCCTTTGTGACTGTTGTAAGAAGCATTAGATTTGACAAGACTTGTATATCTTCTGTTTTAATAGACAAGCTATGGCTTTTTTCTACCAAGGAGGCCTTAAACATTGTAATAAGTTTATATTTAATACAGTTTTCTAATTAATCAAGACTGTTAGTTTTTAGTGTTCTTACCAAAAGATATGTTCACCTCACTCACTGCAGAATGAGGGTCTGTTGAGATAAGACACGTTCCAAAACTCTTAAAAATCTATATTACCATAGTCATATAGTTTCATTTTATTCAACTATGAAACACATGAAGATATAAAAGGTTTTCTTTTCAAGACATGAGGCCATGCAGTGTTTTAACACCTGTCAAATCTTAAAGTAAAGTTTAGGCCAGATTCATTGATGCCTATACTAAGTGTACATGATCTGTATTTAAGAGCAACCCTACCACATTTTTTGTGCTTTCTAGTCACTCAGAAAGATAACGCTAAGTGTACATGTAGTCTACACTTTGTGGTAACCTTTATGAATCCTCCTCAATATTTAAGGATACAAGAAAATCAGCAGGAAAATTAAATTTGGAAAAAGAAGATATGACTTATGCTGGTGCTGTTTACTCAGAACAGTGCATATTTAGTGTACGTGTTAATGAATCCCAGGGCTTGTTAAATTTGTTAATACTAAATCTAAAATGCAGTTGACCCAGTTATCACAGAAAAACATTGAAATAACCAACAAATACAAATAAGATAAAAAATTTCAAACAGATGATGAGATAACACAACATATCTGTGATAACATTTGTGTTAAATTAAGCAGCTGTTTTTTGTGAATGCTTCACAATCTCTATTCAGAAGTTTCAGTGCTGTGTGGCATGTGCAGATGCTTTTTGTTCTTCCTAATTTCGGCATGGTAAACATTCATTGTTATGACATTCCGGTCTTCTCATCACCATTGGTTCATAGGTTCATAGGTAGGTACTAGTCTATCTGCCCGAAGGCATTTATAAGCCTAGCCAGAATGTGTTGGCTTTCGCCGCTCCCTTAGATTAGTTCCCTGTGCCTCTGTCCAGCAGAGCCACTGAAGTGATCCCTGAGGTAAACTTTCCATTTCCCATCCACTCGTCAAAGTTTCTTTTGAAGACTGTTAGTGAGGAGCTCTGCCTAATGTAGATTGGGATCTTGTTCCAAAGCATGAAAAGTCTCTGGGACAGGAATCTATCCCTCCAGCACATCCTATTTATTGTTGTGGTGAGATTTAGATCCCTAGAGTGTGTGGCTTGAGGGGATAAGGTTTTCTTTAGGTGGAGCATGTCCATCAATTCTGGGTTGGACATGGCCTTGTATGTCAGGCAGAGATCACCTCTGAGTAGGTGGTATGCAACTGAGTACAACTGGAGTTTCTTCAGTCGAGCTGCATAGGGCATCTGTTTGAGGCCAGTGATCCTCTTGGTGAGGTACTTTTGTGGACGTTCCAGTTGTTGCAGGTGTCTTGTAAGGTACATCCAAATTTGGGGCATTGTACTCTATTTTGGGTCTGATGAGTGATGAGTAGAGGGGCACAATGACCTCTTTTGATCTGGATGCAAACCGTTTTGTGATTAGGTGGGCCACATAGAAGGATTTTCTAACCCCATTGCCAATGTGATTATCAAAGGTGAGATTACTATCTACTTGGGTCCCCAGATCCCTTATTACATCTTCCCTATTTAGGGACTACCACCTATGTGGTAGTTTGTGGGTACTTTGTTTTTTGCAAAGGGGATGACTATGCACTTTTTGGCATTTAGCTTGAGGCCATGATTTTGACACCAGTTATCCGTCTCAGTGAGACCCTTTTGGAGGATGTCTGTATCAGCCGGAGAGTCAACTATAGCCCCTAGTTTGCAGTCGTCTGTGAACTTGGTCAGCCATAGTCCTCCTGTGCTTGTCTGTACCTCTGAGAAGTATATGCCGAACAGGAGGGGTCCTAGGACTGAGCCCTGGGGAACGCCACTTGTAACCAGTTTAGAGTCAGACCTAGCTCCTGCAACTCTCACCGTGTTGGTTCTATCCGTGAGCCAGTTGGCAACCCATTTTGTGACGTAGGGGTTTATGTTCAGGCTGGTGAGCTTGTCTATAATACCAGAATGGGGAATGGTGTCGAAGGCCTTAACGAGGTCTAGGTAGGCTGCGTGTACCACCTTTCCCTCATCTATAGCCTTGGTAACTGTCTCTCAAAGAAGTCCACCAGGTTTAGGAGGCATGATCTGCCCTTAACAAAACCAAACTGGGTAGGGTCCAGTGTTTGGATGTTCCCAATGTCTCTGTTAATGATTTCCATGGTGATGCGCTTCATAGCCTTGCAGACCAAGCTAGTCAGGCTTATACGGCGATAGTTCCCGGGGTCTGTTGTGGCTCCACCTTTGTGGAGCGGAATAACCATTGCTGTGCGCCACTCTATTAGTATGTAGCTTGTGGAGAGGCTGTGTGTTTAGGTGAGGGGTTAGTTTGTCCTTGAGTTCATGTAGGACGCAGCCTGGGACACCGTCCAGTCCCATTGATGCTATGTTTTTGGCTTTGTAGAGGGCTGTTTTAAACTGAGTGTGTGTGATTTCGGGGACTCTGCATTCTTCTGATATGGTTATGGGCCCGTTTGAGGGTGAGAAGGGGGTGATGTTTGCGCTGAACCTGTCTGCCAAGATGTTGGTGATATCGGTCGGTTCAGTGTATTTTGTGCCATTCTGCACTAACTCCGAGCAGATCTGAGCATTGCCACTTAGATTATTGACATAGCTAAAGAATGCCTTGTGGTTATCTTTGGAGTCCTTGGCAATTTTTCTTTCAAAGCTCACCTTGGATGATTTTATGAGGGATCGTAGTTTCTTGCTGATACTGATCAGGGATGTCTTCCCTTCTTGGGATTTTACTCTTTTCTGTACTAGTTTCCTCCTTCTATTGTATAGCTTGTTTATGGCAGGAGTCCACCAGACTGTTTTCCTTTTCTTGGAAGAGTGAGTCTTGGTTTTGCTTAGGATGGCACGATCCATGCATTCTTGTAGCTGCCTGTAGAATGCATTAGTAAAGGATTTTGCAGCTTGGACAGTGTTATCCTTCAGCATGGGGGCTTTGAAACTTTCCACCTCAGTCTTAAGTAACTTGAAGTTTGCTTTTGAAAAGTTTTTCTTGGTGGTTTACTTGTCCGGGGGTGGGGGTGGAATATGGACATCCAAGGGGATTTGTTTATGGTCAAATCTAACCAGTGAGGGGTTGACCTCTGGTGTGGAACACCGGTTGCCCATGCTGGTGATGACCAGGTCCAATATGTTGTCACCTCTGGTGGGAGTGTTGACCAGTTGAACCAGGGTGTTTGAGTTTATAAATTCAAGGAAAAGTTGGACAAGGGAGTTAGTACTTGAGTAGTTCTCCCAGTTAATGTTTGGGTAATTGAAAACACCCAATATTAGGGTGTTTGGTAGGACCTTTATGTTTCCCAGTATTTCCAAAAATGTGGAATGGAGGTCCTGGGACTTGGTGGGTGATCTGTTGCAAGCTCCAGTTTGAATTGCAGTTTTGCCCATTGTTAGTTGCATGTGGATGATCTCTGAAGCATTAAACTGTGCCACTAACCTGGAGGTGTGGGTATCCTTGATAAATATGGATACGCCCCCGCCTTTTGTATTTCGGTTTGGGTTCTGTGGCCAAAATGTATGGTATGAGTTGTAGCCTGGTAGTACTGGGGTGCTCTCTGTAGCCTTAAACCAGGTTTCTGTTACTGTGTATGTGTTTTATGGTTTGTGTTGGGGGGTGGAGGCTGCTTGGATGTTTGCTTTGGAGGTCTCTGTTGGTTTTGTAGATTTTTATTTAGAGCCTCCAAGTATGTTTTCATGTATTTATGTGTGTTTTTTGCTGGTGCTGGTTTAATGGGTCTATGTAAGACTGGTGGTGTGATGCAAGTATTCCCCTTCTCCTCTTGACTGTCTGATCCAGTCTTGGGCTGAGAGATCATAGCCTCTAGTTTGGCTGTATAACTGCATCTCTCACATGTATTAGGGTTTGGTGGTAGGAGGAGGGGGTTGTCTGTCTACATGAGGCAGTTGTAACATTGCCTCAAAATGCCCAGATTCACCAGTTGGACTGGAGACTACACCTGAAACTGCCCATTGGACATGCCTGGATAGGTACAGTGAACTGTTTTATTGGATAGCTGGTAAGGTCGAATAGAGAGCATTTTCCTTCTGTACAGTACAGGAGAGTCTAGTGCTAGAGTTCATATGTGCTTGCTATAAGTTTTGAGCAAGTGCCGGGCTGAGAAATGAATGGCTTGAGTGCTTAAGTTGAAAGTTTGTCAGGTTCCAAGGGAAAAATTGAAGAGGAGAATTTGTGGAGCTGGGAATAGTTTTACCCTAGCTAACTGGCGCTGACCGATGCGCAAAACTGGGTAAATATGGTATTTATAGCAGAGAAAAGAAAGAGATAGAAATTAGCCCAAAATGGTCAATAAACTACTAATTTCTGGGCTGAAACCACTCCTGTACTACTATAAGCACCACTATGGAAGTGGAGTTACTGTTGTACCATCTCCCTAAATATGTTAATGCCTTACAGCTTTCAAAGTATTCTTCCGAATATTGTTGCCATTAGTGCATGCATTTATGATTAACATATTTTATTTATATTGGTTTATAATGTATAGTGTTTTAACTGATTTACTAAGCTGTGAAAGACCCTTATAGATTCTTGTAAATATATAGAATCAAATCATCTACATAGAAGAGGAACATATTTTTAGGAAGTTGTTGGATCACAGAAAGACTTTTTAATTTACTCATTTATTATCCTGAGAAAGGGGTCCATTGCAATGATAAACATATTTGGTACTACAGTCAGCCTGCTGGTTTCCATTAGTTTGAGTAAGCCTAGCTGACATCTTCCCATTTATATATAGCGAATGTTCCTGCCTGAACTGAATGGTGAGCTAGAAAGTTACATGTTTCAAATAATATATACAAATATACATATTTAGAGATATAAACAGGTAGATTGACAGACATAGATATGCATTTTATATCTATATATTTATCTGTATGTTTATGTGTATATATATATATATATATATATATATATATATATACACACACACACACACACACACACACACATATATATATATATATATATATATATATATATATATATATATATATATATATATATATATATATATATATATATATATATCTATAGAGAGAGAGGTATAGATATAGATACATGGATGCATATATATATAGATATAAAGTGAAAGCAAAGGCATTCAGAGCATCCATAGCAAACAAAAGAGTATAATAATACAATGAATTTATAAATTTTGCATAACTGATATATTTCTGGAAGATACAATTAAGTTGTAAAAAACAAACTGCAAAAGTGAATTTACCTCTGATGCTCTTCTTAGCAAAAATTTGTTTATCACAGTAGCAATAATTTTATGCCAAGACGTAAGTAGTGAACTACGTCTGTAAGGGGTTATCATAACCATGCTGTCCTTTTCCATAGACATTAACATTGCTTCAGCCGGATTTTGTCATCTTATTTGGCAGAAGTTTAGATCTGTATAATAATGTAATGATTCTAAATGATATGGGACCTATGTTTCCTGAAAGAACTTGTAGAGGTAACTGGTATGTGATCAGCCACTGGAATTTTATGATTTTTTTCCTGTATATTGTTAGCTATATAAAAATCTGAAAAGGTTACCCACTGTTATTCTATATTACCAAAACTGTTTCTTATTTAATCATTGTCATATCCATCCTGATTTTTATCTGTTCATTATATGATAAATTGGTTTATTACTGCATTTCTATCTGTGAATACTCTGTCACCAATCTTCATGCTCGTGATAATATTCTGTATTTATTCTAATCTTTTCTTTATTTGAGTTATGAATAGTTTATCACATACATCTGCTTTATAATACCTGTCAGCTGTATATATCTGTAACCTTTGTTTTGCCTCTTTACAGATAAAAGTAAAATGTCCTCTTCAGTTTTTCACTGGTATTTTTTATGTTTTTACTTCTGTGAGTTTGTCACAGGCTTCAGGATTATTTTAGGTTACCGTTCTTTCATATTTTGTAGTTTCTAGTAATTGCTAAAATATTCATATATTTGCTTTATGGTAAAAGCTTTAAAAAGTTTAAAAGGTATCTATTCTTATTAATATGAAATTAATAATTTTGAAATATTTTTTTACTATGCATAGTGTTTCCCCTGAGTACATTTATTGTTTGATTTATTTGTAACCTGGGATAGAGCACTAATCTTTATGGACCTTTTTAAGACTTATCCTGGGAGTCCTGGCTGGTTAACTGTCTTACTTAGTCACACACTTAGGCAAATGGAGGCTTAGGGAATCAAACCTTGGATCACCCAAAGCAGCTTATTAATGATTCATAGCCTTAATCCTCTGTGTAAGTTAAAAATGTACTGCTTGTTCTTTTGCTGTAACCTTTTTCATACTACATGAAATTAATATTTCATGAAATATTCTGTTCCTAGCTACATAGAATGTTTGCCCTCAGTGTACCCACTGCACATTTAGTGTAAACTTGTCTGCTGAATGGTCTGACTACCGATTTTCTACTTATTGTTTAATGGTTTATATTTTGTTCTATGCTATTAACAGTCTGAATCATGAGAAAGCTTTTTTTTTAAATGTATGTGTGTCTACATTTTTGTTTGAGTTCCTAATTTTCCATTTGTCCAGTAATTGTGATTTGGACATTAACCTATACAGATATATGGCATGTATCATATTATAAGCATTCTTTTTTGCTGGTTCAAGCCAAGTCCATGTTCAAAACTGTGTTAAAATGTTTAGATATGATACAATTTTGCTGCTGGAAGTGTTGTTGCTCCTTCTGTAATTGAAAAAAAAGTCCTGATTGTGAAAAGACCAATGCACCTGTTTTGTATGTTTTTTTTTCTTTATATCCTGTCTGCAATAATGCTACAATTATCTTTTCATGTCTGATGTTTAATATACGTAATTTGATATCTGTATTTAAATGATTACAGCAACTCCTTTTTTTCTTCCTAGCAACTAGATAAAATGTGAAAGAAAAAATCTTAGTAGCACATACAAGAACTTATTATTTTTCCAGAAGATGAACTTCTTGAAAATAATAAATAGCTGCACCTTTTTTGTTGGACAGCAAAATAAATTAATCTTTTTTTCCTGCAAATGTTTAGTCTATTAACACTTAATGAAAGAATCTGAGTGTTTCTATTGCCACAAAAACTATTTTACAAAAATGTCTGAAAATTGTACTGAACTGCTAATTCATGTATATGAATTTCTACCCCTTTATGACTCAAATCCCACCAGCACCCTATGAAATAGGTATACAGAGTATTTCCTGAAAAAACATTACTTATACTTTTTGTCTAAAACACCACTCCCTTCTGTTGAGCCAACCCTGCTAATGAAAAAAGAAGGAAAGTTTTTCTTAATAATATTTTGAAAAGTACCACTTTGTGGTTATTTTCCTTATCTAATTCTAAAGCAAAGAAAAAACAAAATAAATACAAAGCATGTTCAAATATAATAACAGCAAACAGTATGTGTAATTCTGTTATCATACTACAACTATCCCTTAATGGCATCCTAATAAGCATTGTATTATGTAAATGTAAGCATTTTATATGAGCTAAATAAACAAAATAAATAATTTTTGTCTTATATGTGCTACCTATAATCTTCTCTTTTATTTCTATACAATTATCATGTGCTTGATGAAAAATAGAACAGGAAAAATAAATAAAAGCATTATTAAACATTGTTATTGGCTTTAGCACTATCCCAGTTTCCATATTATTAAACATCAATGCTGAAGCATAGCATATATCAGTGAGACAAGACCAAACAAAATCACTCTCAATCATTCTATAGAACTACTTACATATAAATGCCTTAGGGAAGAAAAAATGAGAGAACATGCAGATTATTTGTCTGTTTCAGTCCTAAACAAAGCTGAAAGTAGTTGTTGCTGTTGTTGTTGTTGTGCCCATGTTTTAAATATTTTTGTTTTTAATATAGACATGTCACCTATACACTAGTAAACCACATTTGGAAGCAACCAATTGAATAGTCTGTGATTTTCTTTTATTTGTCTGCAAATTATGCATTAATGAACATTAGGCCAGATTAAGAAATGGACGCCTTTAACAGTAATCCGTAACATGGGCTGCTGGTAGTGACCTTTTCTGGTTCAGACACAGGCCCACTCCAGTGATCCCACAGAGTCTGTAGGAGCAGCATGGTAGGCCTTTTCCTTGGCAAAGCTATTGCTAATGAGGCATTCCATGGAAATGGCCTGAGCTAATTAGCCATATGCTATCTGCCAGAAATGTCTGCGCAGCTCTGGATGTTAGCTTGGTCATCCAAGTTAATTAACTTGACCAAAAGCTCACTTTCACCCATTATTTCCAGTGGGTGAGATCGCTTTAGTGGTAAGGGCCAGGGAGTTAAGTGGGCATGTATTAGTGGTGGGTGTTTGTGTGTGTGTGTGTGTGTGTGTGTGTGTGTGTGTGTGTGTGTGTGTGTGTGTGTGTGTGTGTGTGTGTGTGTGTGTGTGCGCAATCATGGGACCGTCATACCTCTCAAATCTCTTAGACTTTGTAATTCTTGGAATATTGGGGAACACTATACATCAGGGAAAGTTCAATATTACTCTAAAGGTACTAATACCTTCACCTCACTTAAAAGGGTAGTAGAACAACAATTTTGCAGCACAACATATATATGTGTGGGAGGGAACGTGAGACACCTGAGATTTTCTTCAAATATCATTCTAACAGCACTTACAAAGTTAATAGGACAACAGATTTTGCATCACAAAAGATCTGTGGGTTTGGGGAAACATTAGACACCATAAATGTTTTCTATTACTCTAGCCTCATCAAACAACAGTTTTGAAGCATGAAAGATGTATGGGCAGAGGAAGGTATTAGACACTGAGAATTTTAAATATTAGCCTAAGTCACTTAAAAAAAAATGAAACTTCAAACCCTGTGCCATTGGCACCGAAATCAGCTCATTAACTCTGTAGAGCTTCAGTCCTTTGAACTACCAGTACTATAACTATTCAATATTATCTTAAGTTAGTTAAATGGTAATATAACAACAGTGCTGAAAGCTCTGAACCTTGTACTCTCAGCACACAAAGCAGTATGTTGGCAGAACTTTAGTCCTATGTATTACCACTAGAACCCAGGAATGTGATTTAAGTGTTACCTTAAGTCACAACGAGTGAACCCTGCACTCTTGGCACAGGAAGCATTTTTGTCAGTAATCTAGTGCCTTAGTCCTCTACACTAACTAAGGAGGCTTGTACTTTGAAGTATTTTCAGAACTATAAGAATTAACTCTTAATGTCCGGCATTATTGATGGACTGCAATACTCCATGAGTTAAAAGGAATAGAGCTGGAGCAAAATCACAGAAAGTTGTGAAGGAGAGGGGTGTGACCATTTAGGGTGGACAACTAAATCTCTAAACAACTGTGCTGAAGATTTCCAGGCAAAGTCAGGAGGATCACCTGATGACAGCAGGGTGATTTTTATAAATATTACTTAGCGTCACACAAAGTTACTAGAGCTTCAGGTCTAGCAGCGTGATGTAGTTTCTGATGCATGACATTACTGGCTAACTGTAATAAATCCATAAACATTTTAAAAGGCTACATCAGGGATGCTGTGTAAACTAAGGGGTAGGTAAAAGGTATGGGGTGATTCTGTGCATGTGTGTGTGTGTGTGTGTGTGTGTGTGTGTGTGTGTGTGTGTGTGTGTGTGTGTAGGTAGACATGTTAGTATGTCTGTAGGTATATATAGTGGTGTGTCCATGTCAGTGTTTGTGTATGTGTGCATGTGTGTTGAATGTGTTCATATGTGCAGGATAGTGATTGAAGGTGGGGAGTATCTTGCTAAAGGATGGTATGGGCTGCCAGTGGTTATTACTGCAGGAAAGTTCTAATTAACACTTATGTTAACACCACATGATTCAATGACTGGCAAATTATCTGATAATAAGGTTTAAGGGTTTACGGTGAATGTGTCTCTGAGTTGTATTTCTTGCAATTGAAGAAACAGTGCCCCTTTGTCACAGCTCAGAGCACCCACAGTGATAGTCTTTATTTAACAGAAATGAATGAATGAAACAAATCGAGATAATCAAGTTTCTTTCTTCTCTGTGCCTCCTTATAGTCATTCCCATCACAAATATATAATTGAGCTGAGGTTACCTATCTCAGGTTATACCATATATTATCACATCAAACAATTGTGAAGAAATAAAACATTTTGTTAGTTTGAACAATTTAGCCTTAATCGGAAACAATGATTTGTTTGTACAATGCAAACACTAGTTTCTTAACAACAGCATAAAAGAAAAGCGGTTATGAAGAAACACATTTCCAGGGATTCAAGAAGGCATACTGCATTATAAAAGCCATTCCTACAAAGCTTTCTGCAGTGTGATAATCCCACATAATTTAGACTCTGTTCTGCCACTATTTCTTTATGCAGGCACTGGCTGTAGCACAGACAGCAGTCTCACTGGTAGAACGACATATAGATGTGGCAGTCAGTTTGTGTGGCTAATGCTAATTCATCATTTACTGTCCTCTGGAAATGGTGTCAACACCGAAACATGCAGCAGAGTGATTCAGAGAATCACTCTACTAACACATTCTTCTCACGGGGAGGAACAACTATTTGATATATTTTGATGGCTATACCTATTCTTTCATATGGATTAGTCAAGACTGGAACCATGACTACAGGTAGGCATTGCAGATCCGGCAGGTGAGTATATGGAAGCTATCTGTCTCTGGAGGAGGTGGGTGTGTGCAAGTGTGTGAGAGGTTCCTTAAATATTTGCATGACTGTAGGAGCTTGTATATAGGTGCATGTATATGTATGTGCACGTGTGTGTGTGTGTGTGTGTGTGTGTGTGTGTGTGTGTGTGTGTGTGTGTGTGTGTGTGTGTGTGTGTGTCTGTATGTGTGTGTGAGTCTGTGTGTCTTGTGCAACCACATTGCATGGGATGATAGCAGGAACACTAGTTAGGAGGTTAGGTCTGATTGTCCAGTGTTCAATACGGAGACATAGTATTAGCCGATAATGAAATATTTCTCAGTGTGGCTTTATTTTGTCTTTAAATCAGTGATTATTTAAAAAAAAAAAAACATCAGTGATTATTGTTGTCACAATAATTGACATATTCTCGTTATCCAGTTAGAGCTAGTAGTAAAAATTGGGTCTATATTACAACACCAAACTTTAAGAATTTTGAGTGTTTTAATATCGAACCCTATTAATCGAAAATTTAAAACATTGAACATACAGAACAGCAAATTTTTTCCTAGGGAAATAATTTGCTGTTCCAAAACACATACATACAACACAAGCACACCAAACAAACAGCAATCCACAGACATACACCTAAACTCTTACACCTACCCCTACACTAAACTATACATACACCACTAACTATCCACTTACCTTAACCCAAACCCTAACCCTAAGGTCCGTCACTATTGCACAGTCACCTCACCCGTGCTCTAACCCTAACCCTAACACTAACCCTAACTCCCTAGCCCACCCCAACCCTAACGTCCACACAATTGCACACTTATCTGACCCGCACCCTAACCCTAACTCACCTAATCTGCCCCAACCTTCACATCGACACAATCTCACACTTACCAGAACCCGACCTGTAAATTTTCACCACAGCGCTGAAAATACCGAAGCAACAGAAACAGACATCCAAATTCTTTCCCTAGGAAAAAATTTGGTTTTCTGTTTCTTCAATATTTTCAGTGTTCGCTGAAAATGGGTCGCTATTAGAACACTCGAATTTTTGAAAGTTCGGTGTTCTAATATAGACCTGTAAAAATCTATGACTTCTTGGGACTGTTTGTCTGATATAATTTATAATAATAAACACTTTTAATTTTATCTATCTAATTATTTACTTACAGTGTTTAATGGAGTTAGACAGTAATAAAAAATGATCAATTTGAGGCCAGGCTTGGGTGGTAACCAAGATACAAAGGCATAACACAAAGATACAGATATACAGCAACAGTACACAGCAACCAAAAAATGTCATTGAATACTCTGAACATTATGCAAAGGTAAGATAGCAAACAAGAATAATAGTTGGAATACAGATAGTTGTGGCTATTCATATCACACTGCGTGTTATATACAGAGAAGAAAAACAAAAAAAAAATGTGTAAGAAAATAGGCTATTAGTAGTAGGTACAAGACTTTTACAAACCAAACTTTGTAATTGGTGGTGACCTAAAAGATGCAAGTATTTACATCACCTCTAAAGTGTGAATGTTGTTGCAGCCTGTGAAATAACATTTGAACTGGCCCTGCTTAATTAGACAGGAATTAAGTTGGGGTCTGAAGTTAGTGTAATTAGTAAGGTATTTTAGGTAGTACGGAAACAACTGTCAAACTTTGCATGCTAAGATTGAAAAACTCTGCTTGCTACATTGCGGCCTAGTTCTTGGGTTGCGCAGAATAAGAGTTGATTATGACTGCATTCTAACATTGCAGATGGGAGTAGATCTGTGTCGGCAAAGTATGTGAAAACATTGAGATGTACAAGTCTGAAAAGGAATAAGCCTAGGAAGAAGTGACTGTCCATTTTTTTGACAGGGGGACATTTTTGCTTTTTTGATTGATGGTAATGACTCACATATTACTAGGTCACCTGCGTACATGACATACGTGAAAAGAAGTAGGTGAGGGAGGTTGAATGGATGTTTATAAACAAAAATGTCAACAGTGCAGTGGGGCAAGAATGGGGTCCTCTGATACTCCTTTGATAACTGGATCTTCTAAGAAGAGGGATGAGCCTGTCCTAACCCTGCATTTTCTATAAAGGAGAAAGCTGTGGCTCCAGGCTAAGGTCATGAGGTTCTTCCCAATGTTCACCACATGACTGAGAGGGATGGAGTTTTCTAACAGATCAATGCCCCAGTATAATTCTATGACTATGGTTCCTTTGAAATAGCCTTAGCCCATGTTTAGCAGACTATCACTGTCAGCATCCATAGCAGAGTTATTGTGCTCCTTTCTCACCAGGAACCATGCTGATTTAATGAGAGGATGTGGCATTGTTTTAAGTAGTTAGACAACTGATTGCATATTATTTTTTCAAGCATCTTACCAGGGGTTGGAAAGCTGGGTAAAAGTAAGAGGTTTTGGTATGAAATAGTTGCTTTGGCATTGATTTAACTAAAGTGGTTTTCCACAGATCAGATACAGAGTTAGAGGTGAGGTAGGGATTATAAATATGAAGAAGAAGAGGAATAATGTATCCTCGGCAGCAGAAGATGAAGCAAGGACAGAGATTGTCCACTCAAGTTGGTATAGCTAGCTTGGTTTCTTCAGGTAATGGTTCAATGACTTTGGCTTTAACTACTTTAAAGTACAAGGGAGATAGATAAGGACATGGACTGGGTGGTGGAGGCTGAGGGCAAATTTAAAGGGAATGAGCAGAGATTCATAAATTCAATGAGAAAATGATCTGTGAAGAGATGACCTTAAGTTCATTGCATCATGTTTTCAAGGTTATACCGGGGCTTTTATGACAAGCGCAAAAGCTGACTACTTGACAAAATTGATTACGGGAGTGTTAGGACAAGAGCTGTTTAGCTTTGCAAACTTTAGTTTTATGCCATCTAATGGGTTGTTTAGCTAGGTTTCTGACTAAGGTAAATTTAATGCAGGTGCCTCAAATTCGGTTTCTTTTCCATTTAAAATGGAATTTATTCCATAGTTGTAGCAGCTGCTTTACTTCTTTGGTGAGCCATTAAGTTTTACTGTGTTTAAATAATCTTATAATAATAATAAGCAAATAATTTTATATTTTCAGAATCTCTAAGTAAGTTTCAGTTTCATTAGTTGTACTTTGGTTAGAAAATATGCTTAACCAGACTGTGATGGAAAGGTAGGTTTGGATCTGGGAGACTTTTAACAACAGATTAAGGTCTAAATAAAACATGATTAAGAGGTTGACAGTGAAGTTGTTGATTTTGAAGAATATGGGGTAGAGGTTTGGGTGGCAATGCAAGAAATATTAGATGGTTGGTTGGTGATGAGGAAGTCTGGCAGTGAGTGATGCTGAAACCGGAGGTTGGAACATCTGGATGCTTGTATTAACTGGATGAGGGCTCCATCAATCGAACATTCATTTAGTTCACTTTTAGCTGGTCCTAGAAAGTTAATGTTAAAGTCTGTTATCATTAGGATGTGAGTCTTCTTGGCAGAGTTGCAGATAATGCTGAGAATTAAGGAATGGAAGTTATTAATTGCGGATGTGTGGTAGATAGCCAACGGCAAGTAACAGTGGCTTGTTGGTGTATGGAGAAGTTCTTATAAGAAGGCAGGAGTGGCATTAGCTTGAGTAACTGTTATAATTCTGAGGTGGGATTTAATAGGATTAGTACCCATCCAGTTCTGTCTCTGGGTCTTGCATCAAAAGTATAGTTATAGCATGAGAAGAAGAGTTATAGCTGGTTTACTATGGTTTGTGCGAATGACATTCTGTCAGCAGCACTGCTGCTGAAATTCAGAATGTCGTGCACAACACATAAATGGATGGGATAGTTGAACACACTTATGTGAATGCAGTGGTGAATTTGCATAACTGTATTCGACTATCTGCATGGAGATCGCGGTACAGTGGGGATTGGAAATTCATCCATATCCCCACTGTAGTGTGATCTTGGAGTTAGAATATATTAGTAGGGGGGTGCAGGGGGGCTTGCCCCCCTGCAAAAACATGATATGTCATATAGGAGTCTGATTTACAACAGCTGATGGTTTCGGCCACAATGTCGACTCAAATGTGTCGATCATTTGGGTCAACACTGTGGCCAGTTGGAATGTTTGTGTTTGGGTTTACTTTTTGTTGTTTTGAACGGCAAATGTTTTGCCATTCAAACAAACAATAGTAAACCGTAATAGCTTAGGATGGTCTACTTTTAACCAGGATTCAAAATTCAGGAAAGTGTACGCTGAAAAAGGAATTTATTTGATCCCATTTGTTTCTGATGCTCTTTGCACTGATGAGTTGCAGGAAATGAGGGAGAGGTTAAATCTGTTGGGTGTAGGTGGTGCAAATGCTGGTCCTGGGCTAAGTTCTGTATTAGACCAAACTAGAATAAAAATTATAGGAGTGCATTTGTAAAGAAATGTTGGTAGCTTTAACTTCTGCTTGTGGGTTTTGCTGGTCCTTGCTGGGAGATTGGTGAACATGATAATGTTTGCTTTAGGGGATGGGAGGACTTTTGGGTATGGTGAAGAAATGGCTCAGTTTATATGCAGTTGAGGTGAGAGCAGAAGTGTGTGAGTATTGTCAAAGATAGGGACGGTGATATGCAAAAAAAAATGAGTCACTTGAATAGCAAGTCATATACAATGAAGACAGGCTGTTAACATTGCTAAGAGCATAATAAACAACTGTAGATGGCAAAATTATGTGCTTGTTTGGAAGCAATGCATCTCTCTTACCCCAAAACTGATATGTTAGAGCTAGGATGTCTTTTGAGAATAAATAATTATAAGTAAGTATCACATTGTCAGTTTAACCAAAGTTATTGGCAGACGCTAGAAAGTACTAGAACTGATAGAAATGGGATGTTTATGTGCTGTGCTTCCTGCAGAAAACTACAAGTAAAATGCAATGTCCACAGTTTAGAGAGGAATTCTACATTAACGTAAAAGTGTGTATTTTTTTTCTCAGCAAGGTTCAGTCTCCAGTATTGTATTACATCAGCTGCAACACATTTTAATAAAGTATATGAAAATAGGAAGATTCTAATCGTAAATAAAATATGAATTTAGCAAGACGCTGAACAAAATAGTCACACTTAAATCAATGACAAGTTATATCTAGATAGATACAATTTTCATGCCACTAAGCTCCATTTCAGCTTTGTGACAGTTCTTATATGGCAGTGTTGTAACATGATTAATATTGCTGGATACATAAAGTAATTTGCAATCCTTTGTTCCCAAAACCTACTTTCTCAATTTGTCAAATTCCTTACTTTGCTATGTATATGAAAAAAAGTAGCATGCAGCATCTATGGTTAATAGTACACAATGTTAACCACTATAGATTTTAATTATCTCTTTGTATTTGAGGAACCTAAATATGTTTTATAAATATGTCATACTTAAATGGTGACCCAGGGATATAGTGCTGCCTTACAATTCTTTGATCATTCTTTGATCTCCTGATTTCTTCTTAGCAGAGTCTACATGTGTTACCTTTTTTTTTTTTTTTTTTTTAGGTGGTATGTCTCCCCCCACCCAAATTCCAAACTCATGCTGTATGTGAATTGGTGATCATCCAATCTGTGCATGCACATATGTGTGTGTCTGTGAGTGTGCATGTGTGCGTGCGTGTGTGTGTTTATATGAGTGTTTTATGCATATGAGTACCTGTGAGTCAATGCTTGACAATGCTGTACAAAACTTAACTAATTTACAGTTGGAAGTTCTGATTATGTGTAAAAGTAGCAAGCAGCTATATATGCCAGAAACAAATAATGGCTATTCTGATGCTAGATACCAAAACATTTAGAACAGTCAAAAATAGTTTTAGAATGCTAACCACGATGGATCATATGGAACTGCAGCTTTAAACATGATCCTACTCACAATTCGGTTTCAAGTCCGTCTCATTCTTTTGATACATTTTTTAATAACAAAACAAATATCAAATGTAATGAAATCCATTATATTCTATCTCATGTTAGTTTATGATATAAGTTTTACAAAAAGCAGCATATGAAATAAATCAAATGAATGTAACTCTTTCATTGGACTGACAGGACTGATAGAATAAAGTTTCACTTAACCGGAGCTTTTGCAGATATAAAATAAAATAGCTTCTATAAATAGTCAAAGACCATGACCAATATCAGGCATAAGCAAACAATGTAGCTACATAGGGTACCACATAATAATGGACTCTTTCTTAATGTCTGTGATTTTTTTTTTTAATCATGCTTTTACAACCATGGCTGTAGAGCCCTATAACCTTTTAAACATAAAGGCTTTATGATTAATCCCAATCATGATGTAGTCAACAAATCACTGAGCCTTAAAGGGTTTCTGAGGTTCTTTTATTATCTACATAGTGGTGAGAGGAATTGAATGGAAAGCCCAGAGACTTTGAATGATAAAGGAGAATTGCAGTAATAGCATTGAGGTTATGTATTCAGTGGCACTATGTATCTCCGTAGAGGGTCTAAAAGACAGATCAAGTTTGCTAAAGGTAAGTATTTTTTATTTACACTGACAGAAAATTAGAAATCATATCTCTGAACTCTACCTGATGTTGCAGAACATCCCTTATTTTGCCTCTGTACCTTGAAAAATGGATGATTTTCTGGGAAATTACTGAGGATTACGATCAGTCAAACACTGTTAGCTGCTAGACTTTCATACTTCATATTGTTCAGAAAATACACATTGCCATAAAAATATAAAACATTAACTTTCTAAATGAATTAGAGTGATGCTGAAAAATTGTTCCTGATTTTGGGCCTATGCCTCCTTTATTTTGTGGCTTTGCCCCTGATTCACTTTTTCTGCTTGTTTCTCTTCTGGATCATTCTTCTCAGCTACTCCAGTGCCTCCATCCATGGCCAGGTCTACCAGCCTTTTCTTCTGTCCTCAGACTAGCTCCATTCCTAGGTTGAAGCTGGCACATAACCTTAGGCAACCTCAGTGGTCTTGCCATTGACTGCTTCCACTGGGCATTTTTTTTTCATTTATGACCTACCCCTAAGTATCCCCCTCCCCTGGGTTTACCTGTTACATCTGAGGGCTAATCCCCTGTATAGTTCCCACATCCCTGCAGGGAACACCTAGCTGAGTGTCCCACAGTCAGGGATGAGTACACCCATCACTCCCTGTCAGCTTCTCAAATGCTCAAGCTGCTGATCAAACTGGGATGTAGTTAGGACTTTATACTTCAATACCATCTTTGTCCCTGATTCTTGTAAGAAGTGGTTGAGAGCTATAAAAGACATTCACAATTCTCAGCTGTCTCACATGATTTTACCTAATGTTTGTGGTCTGTTCCTTGTAAAATTTGAGGTTATCTGGTACACTGATTAGGACTGCAGTCATAAACAGAATGACAGGCAATTGAGATTTGGATATCAAATGCTTCAGAAAATGATTGCTAGTGCAAAATCTGATATTCAGTCTAAGGTACATAACATTTTTTTGCAAATGAAGACCTAATGTTAATTTTCGAACCTCATTTATTCAGCCATGTGTTTGTTTATTTATTTATTGGTTGATAGGTATAGGAGAAAGTATCTATAATTGCTGGTGTTGTCTCTTTAGGAAAATGATTGTCTATCTGATGATTCTTCATTATGCTGGCTTTGTATAATGTGATTCTTGTAAATCAAAATGGAATACTTTTATATGTGGCTGCTATTTGTAAGTAATGATGATGAACTATATTGCATTGTCATCAATTTTATTACAGTTGTACATTTAAAGTGTACACAGAAATGTCTTTAATGGCTGGATGGAAGTAGGGGCTGTCTGTGCATGACAGTAACTGCTCCTCTTGTCATTTGCTCAATTTAAACAGCCACTTAACTGACTTTACATCACTAATGTGAAATTGTATTAAATAAGATGGAATATTTCACTGTGAGTTTGTGTAAAACAAGCATGAAGTTCATTACAGTGACTATTAGATCAACCTGGCCTGTCAGGTATAGTTTCTGTATGTGTGTGGTGTGTGCGTGTGTGCGTGTGTGTATGTGTGCGTGTGTGTGTGTGTGTGTGTGTGTGTGTGTGTGTGTGTGTGTGTGTGTGTGTGTGTGTGTGTGTACGCTTGTAAAATAATATCACCAATGTTTATCTGTGGACACATGGTATCACCTGCCATATAAACAATTCTTCTAGGCAGCAGTAACACAAAAAAAAAAAAGAAAAGAAAAAATCAGTTTGCAAATCTTTCACTAATAAGGCATAAAATGTATCAATGAATTTCCAGATGCTCAGACCTGCAAGGGTCCTTGTGGCATCCACATCTCTTGTATAAGTATATATAAGTGGATTTTCACTCAGACTAGTAATCTCTCACCTGAATTCCACCTAGTGTAAATCTAGCCCTACACAAAAACATAAACACATCATTGTGATTTTTTTTTTTTTGGTCTGCTGGGGATGGTGTGATCAATTATTCCTTTAATTTTCCTCACAATCAAGCTTCATAGGTATATACAAAAGGTTGCTATAATTTGTGCATGGGCAAAGGACTGTGTAGTCATTACTTTTTATCTCTTCACCATAAATCTCTGAGTTGTGCACAGAAGATCACTATAGCTTGTCTATGAGCAGTGTGCTGTTTAGGAGCAACAAGTTGGAATACATTACTGTGATCATTATTTCTTCACTTTTGCTGCAAAGATCAAAGATGTACACAAGCAGCTGTGTTTTGGTAGTAAAGGTAAGGAGACATACTGCTTATATATGTCTAACAACAACTGGTTGAAATATGTCTCTGCATTGAATTTGCTCTTTCAGTTTCATCACAAGCTGCCATCAAAAGTGTGCACAGAAGGTGGTTGTCTTTTAGGGATGGGAAAGGAAGCTTGCTGTATATATGTGTGACATCAGCCACTTAAAACATGACTATGGCCATTTGTGCTTTACTTTTATCCTGATGTACCACCTAAGGGAAATACAGAGGGTAATCTGCGACACAGATTATTGCTTACTGTTTATTGCTTATTTGAAAAAAATATAGATAAACCTGAGTTTATTTCCTTACTTATTCATCACAGAACATCTGTGAGACAGTGGCCCCAAGACCCCTGACTTAATTTAATTATTCCTGTGCAGTCATTATAGTGCAGTTATGACCAGTTAGGGAGTGTTTGATGGATGTAGTAAAAAGTAAAGTTGAAGCGCAAGGCTGACTTTCTTTCCCTAGTCATGCTTTTTGCTCTTGCCATCACTGGATAAAAAGGTTGTTTAAATAGACTCTAAAATAAACCTCAAGAATCTAAATCCAAGGGCCTAGTGATCCCCATACACTTGACTTAATTTGATAATTTATTCAACATGCATCATTGTTTACAACTGGCCAATGACCTCATGTTAAAACAATTCAGAAAAAAGCTGGAGAGAAATGCAAAATGTGAGCAAAGGGAGAAAAGCGTAATCTAGATAATGTGGGGAGGTCAGGACTGGGGAAACCAGGGATAAGAGTGAATGTGTCATGGGGAAAACAAAGGACATTGGAGGCAGTGCCACAGAGCTCTTTGCTTAGGGCATAATTTTGACTAAGGTCAACCCTATCAAGGACATAGATTGAGATTAAGAGATTAACAGCAAAATGCATTGGGTGAAATTGTATGGTGAATGTTGATATGCAGGGTGGGGTAAATTCAGAGACATGAGAGGTACTGTCATGCAAACTGTCAAACATATGCAGTCTTCATCTTATGCAAATGACTATATAATGGTATAGAAATGGGCACCTTTATGGTAATGGGCATAATAGATTCACAAATGTGCAAAATTTGCCTGATGAGCCATAGGCTGCACCAAGTTTGTATTTCATCTGTGAAGCAGAGATTATGCTGAGATGCAACAATTAACATCCATATTAACTGAATTGCATATGTGAGGGGCTGCTGCTTCAGGAAGTGTCTGTGGCCATGCATACCCACTTCTGCTGTTTAGATTCATCTGTAGACATGTTGCAGTATACTTCAAAGACCTCAGCAGGAAATGTGCTGTCTGTTTAATTACACGCAATTGTAATGATGAGAAAGTGTTGCATCAGAATAATGACAATTTTACCTCACTTTCTGACAGGGTTTTCATTTAAAACAAAAGGTCATGCAAATACTAGTTAATGTGCATCAGTAAACTGTTATGGGAGATTAAATGATAAAATATTCAGGAGTTTTGTTGAAATATAGTTGTATGTGTTGCTATGGAATCATCTACAACAAAATGTACTCAGGGGAATCAAATTAAGATAGATAGTATAGATATGTATAAAAATACATTTGAACGTATTTTAATTCATGGTGAAGGACACTGGAAGAAGAGTGTAAGAGTGTTTGAGCAAGGTGATGCTAAACACATTTGTTTTTAAATACAATCAAAATGGCAACAGTATACAAATGCGTAAAACAGAGCAGTGACATGCCAAAAAATAGTCCCGGTATATGTGTCACAAAAGCCTCCTTTATTAGGATTGAATAATAAAGCATCTCACAGTTAATAGTCAGTGAACCGTCACTGTTACTTCTTTTCCTGAAGATTAGGTCTCAGACTTCTGTTTTAAATTTCCATGAATCAAATAAATGTGGCATATGGAAATACTGTCCTTCACACACTTTATTGTTCACATTCCCCACCCTCAACATTACGCAGATTCCTTTTTCCAAAATTACATGACATCATACTCTTCATGTTACAATCTGGCTTCTTCTAATACAGTTCATGCCCCAAACATTTCCCATCTCATCATTCTGCTGCCTCAGCAGACGACGATGAGCAAAATCTATTTTGAGGGTTTGTTTTTAAGTAAATGCTTGTTTATGAGAAGTATGATGCAACATTTTTCTGTAAGAATTCTGAGAACTAGTCTGTCAGACTGAGTAGACTGTCGAGGTACAGCAAGATTAAGACAGTTGTCCATAAGTCTTCCTATCTATTCTTACAAATTTACAATAATTCTTGAGGGTCTCATCTGTTATAGTTTCTAATAACAATTTCATTAGTTGCTTCCACATGTTCACTACCCTCTCTCTGAAAAAATGCTTCTCTGCACATGGTATTTTCATAGTCAGTCTCTATGTAATTCTATACACTGGTCTTTATTGTTTCACCAAGCTCTTTTCCATGACCAGTGTAAATCACACTGTCAGATAGCCACTAGTAACCTAGTGGAACTGTTACATGTAGTTTTCTTACCATATCAAACATCTTCTATTTCCTGGTTCCATGTTTTTATCTATTGTTTGGAATATTAACAAACTGAACAACAGTATTAGTCTGTTCTGCTTGTTCACCTTGGCAAACTGAGGTTTTCCTTCATATCCATTATATTTTCCCTGCCTGTTCTTCATCCTAATCCTAACTAACATGTCATCAATGAGGGGAACATATCAAAAGGTACTATACACAGCACAATACACCATCAACAAACTTAAAAAGAGAATCACCTAGCATGTATCAGACATAAAGATGATGGCGACAAGAATCCACTCACAATAGCTGTTAGGAATAACCAAGGACACTCAGTTTTCTCTTTCATGTGATTGACCAGGTCATAAAAGAATCACTTGAAGGAAACACTAGAGCTCAACTGGATAGAAAGAACTAGAATGGTGTATTATTAGCTTGAATGTGTACAACTTTCCATATTTGAACATACCTTATTAATTCAAAAGTGCACTACTTCTCATGCAACTGAATCACCAGACTTTTTACTAGACACATTTGTTACTACTATATGAGCAAAAATAATTAGTTACTTCCATATGGTAATGCTTTGTCTGTTTTTGCATTTCACTGCTTAGGTAAGTTCTAAAGATAATTTATTTTTTATTTTATTTATTTATCCTTTGTTGACCAGATTAATCCCATAAAGCTAGTGACTTATTTTTGGGACAGACTCAAGGAAGTGTTTATACTGCTAGGGTAAATTTGGCCATGGCATTGGGGAACTTCCCTTACTCTTTTTGATAGGTGATGTGGTATCTTTTCCATTCACCTGAACTGTCACCAGCTCAAGCAAATGGGGCATCAGATTAATATCTCATGCAATGGATAATAATAGACTGCATCCGAAAGGTTTCTGTCACTGACCTCATTAATTCTGATGTGAACTGTTTTGTAGTGTTCTTATATGCCCACATTTTCATATATCTTTTTTAATTTGTTCAAAATATAAGGTTCTTCATACTCACTATCACACACCCACATTCCAGTCACTATGAAACTATGGTCAGAATATTTGTTTATTAATGTATAGCACTAAAACAGGTCTTGCCATAGCCGATGATATACTTTATTTGTTTCCTCACTTGCACTCAACTAGACTTCTTGTCTTAGGCAGGAGAAATGTAATACATTAAATAACATCTCAAAGTTTACTTAACCATATGAGATGGCAAACTCCAGAAATGATACACATTTGGCCTGAGGGTCAACAGGAGTAGATCAGCATTAGTGACATAATACTCACCTGTTTTATTCCACCCAATATTATCTGCTAATTTTGGTTTATTACACAGCCAAACACACAAGCTAACTTTTTCAAAAAATTTGAACATGAAGCTGACTTTTGATCTCATGAAACTCTTAAGAGTGAAAGGACACATTAAAAGAGCTGCGGTTGTGGGTAAGGCTGATCTCTAACCAAACGGGAGAGGTTAATTTATGCACCAAAAAGGAAACTGTCTAGGCTTAAAATGGCCCACAAGGGCAGCTAGCCTAGTTCTTATCTATGAACCTATGAACCTATAAATGTACTATAATTTGGGAGAAGACACTATTTACACTTAGGATGCCACTCACTTAAAATGAGTTTGAATGCATCATTCATTAAAGCATGTGCTGATCCCCCCTCCGCATCAACTGCAGTTGTCTTACACCCCAAATTTTAACTTGATAAACAGTATGGTCTACTCCTTATTCATGTACTCAATGAGTAACAGCTACAAAATGCCTGTTATTCTTGGGTCTGTGTCACCTAATCTTTCCATTACAGACGCTGAAACTTCAGGTTGTGAATACCCATAAATGTGAACATAAGGAAATTTAAGTAATCAAAGTCCCATATAAGCAGACATTATTAACGGCAGATTTTGCATTTTGGTTCTGGATAATAACATTTCATACATACAATGTAACTATGGTTGATAAATATTGTGTCACAAAACACTTGTTATTTAATTACTTGAAACATTTTGTTTACTGTAAGAGAAGTTTGAATTAAACAAAAGCATGTCCAACCAAGAGACTACAGGCTAATTAGTATAGCCAAAAATGTTCTCTGCTTCAATAGTAATTGAATCCCTTTCATTGGTTTGCTCTAATTTCTCCAGACTTCTCTGTCATGTAACATTTATATAATGAAGACAGCAATGGTACTGAATTACTAGATCTGATTAAGTCTAATGTAGAAAATGCTTAGCATGCCAATAAAGTTCATGCTGCTGGAACCTAAGTGTAAAATCTTTTATCCCATACATAGCTTGATAGCTAAGGATTTTTAAAAGTTGAGATTTAAGATTTTAATGTTATCCACCATAAAACAGCAGTTATATGAGCAAAAATAAGATTAGTTACTCGGTCAAAGGGAGAAATTGGTAAAGTGACACATTTTTCATATCACCCTGAGAAAGAAAAATCTTAAATTTTAAATCCTGAAGTGATTGCAAACAGGAAAATGGTTTTCCGTGATAAAAAAATTTCCAACAACTGTTATCACAGTTATCTATTTAAATGAATGGACTATCATTATTTTGAAAAATGAAAAGCTCAAAGACAAGACTCAATAGATGTTTTCATAGCTATAACCAAGAGAAATTGGCTAGACAGCCACAACAGCTGTTATTTCAGCTTTAACCAAGATGAACTGGCTAAATATCTGCAACAACTGTTATTACACATTAATTCTTGGAAGATCTCAATAATCCCAAAAAGATCTGGCAAATAACCCCAACAGCTGTTTCCACTGTTTAAGTTAGAACAATCTGATGAAATGCACTGCTGTTAAAATAGTTTCTTTAAGTTGCTGGCTCAAGAATCAGCTCCAAAAGCTGTGATATCATTTATGATCTTCAAAATGAATCTCTGTAAGGCTCCAGCAGCTGTTGGTACAACTAGCTCCAGTCACTTACTCTCAAGCCTACCCCAACCTCTTCTACTGTTAGTCCTGAAGAAGGCTTGAGGAGAGTAACTTCAGGTTGTTGGGCAGTGTTTCCAAAAAGGTGGTGGCCACTACAATAATGTTTTATTTCTCTGGGTGATATGAAGAATTTGTCACTGTGACAATTTCTCCCTTTGACCATAGTAAATTTGTTGCTAATAAGCATTCCTTTGATTCTTTACACTTCTCTGTCTATCCTTCTCTCTTTGTCTCTACCTGTTTCTTCTCTTTCTTTACCTAACAAATAACTCATCATATACAATCTGCATCCACAAGTCTTCATTTCCATATACTGTGCACCTCTCTGTTATTGACCACTTTATTCTTCCTGAATAACTTGGAACCCAGTACCATCATGTCTCATCCTGGCTTATATCATTAAATGACCATAACTATGCATCTGAGTTGTCTGTTTTCATCCATCCGCAACTGATGGGTATCAGATCCAGCCTTGCATCTGACTTCAGCCACTTCTAAAGGCTTGGTTCTGTAGCTCAGGTTCCTCCCATATCCACAATTATCCTCTGTAACAGTATTGCTTCAGATCGAATTTGCCATCCCTTTAGTCTAAAGAGTGTGTAATAATAGCTATGTCAGAGAAAATCTTATATAATATGTTCATGAAAAAGTATATACATAGGAAGAACAAAAAAAGACTAGCTTGTTTCCATCAATTATTTGAGTAAGATGGCTAGTCCTCAGGCTGAACTAGGAGCTTTAAAAAATAGAAATAATTATGAAATAGGAAGGGGAATGGAGGGAGGATGGACAGAAATTGAGGAAGGATGAAAACAGACAACATAGATACATAGTTATGGTGTGTACATAACTTTTATATCTGATGTTGTCTTTTTCATCCATTCCTGAACTGATAGGGCAGAGTCCCAAGCTAGAGAAAAATCCAGGGTTGTGCTCCAGGAAGGATATTCTAGAGCACAGTAGAGACAAACTCTGTTCTGTTCCTGGATAATATGTCCATTTTGTAGTGAGCAATACAAGTATATGAATTAGACCAAGTAGCAGCTCAAGAAATATCATCTATAGAAATACTAGATAGAAAGGCAGAATATGGGGCCATTGATCTGGAAGAATGAACCTTAGGAGGTCTGGAAAATGTGAAACCATTTATGTTGTATAAAAAGAAAATACAAACAATGAGCAACTTGGCTAAAGTCACCTTTGAGACAAGTTTCCCTAGTTTGGCTTTGGAAAAGTAAGTTTGTCTGATTTTCTGAAATCCTTTGTCTTGTGGATATAGAATTGAAGTTGTCTATGCATATCTCCTTTACTGGAAAATTTTGGAAAGAAAACTGGAAGGTTGTGTGATGACCCACCACTGGACCAGTCATCAAGGAGCCTCAATCCTCACCACTGGCAAAAGTGGGGGATGTGCACTGGAAGGATGACAGGAACATACACAGTATTTCCCAATGCAGCTTTATGCACCAAGTGCAATTTCTCTTAAAGAGCACACAGAGACCACGATCAGTCCGAGGCTGGTTTCTCCCTCTTGCTCCAGATCCCTAATAAGACTCTCCACTGGCACAGCTATAGGGTTGAGATCTCAGCTGAGTGGCCAAGCAAAGAACTGCAGCACCGTCTCTGTCCAGCCAGTGCTTCATGTCCCTGCCCAAGTATCTGACGCACACACACACACACACACACACACACACACACACACACACACACACACACACACACACACACACACACACACACACATACCTGGGAAAGGCTGGCACATTTTACTAGCTATGCTCCCTTTTGTCCAGAATATAAGATAGGTATCACTGCCACCAGCCAACTACATAGCAGCTACTTTAAGGCCCATTGCAAAGGGTATCCAATCTTACTGTGTAATATTAATATTAATACAAATGGAAGTTTGACTAAGAGCAAGGCTATTAGGAGTGACCCACACAGTGTCACCAAATAAATGTGCAAGTACTCTCAAAACTTAAATATCTCTACACAGATCAGCCATAATGAAATGTTTAAATATATTTAATAATAAATAATAAAAGAACAAGACAATACTAAATATATATTCGTAGTGACATCAGAGTTCAAAATCACAGGAAATATTTAAAACAACATTGCAGAACAGTCTCAAATAAATAAAGAAAAATATCTAAACTAAGCTTCACTATATTTCTGACTGAATCTAAGAGAATTACTATACCCTAAGAACTATTATAGAGCAAGGTGTTGTGGTGAATGGTTCTTGTCAGGTCCAAGACAGAATAAAGAGTGCCCTGTCTTAATCAGAGACTTTTTAAATTAATATCTCAAATATTGCTGCTAGTATAGCTGGCAGAATGACCTAATTTTTTGTCATCTGATTCTATCCTAGGTGAACCCCACACTCCTGGAAGATAGCAGTATTTAGCATCTACCTGTGAAAATAAATAGGCCTCAGATATTTGGCAGATGCTGGAAGTCATAAAACAATTACATTCCATCATGTTTCAAAACTAGTAATTAGTTAGCTCTGAAGACAATACAGAAAGCTTCTCAACACAGTTTCTGTGTCCAGCTGCATTGAAAACTGAAATATACCATCTTTTATGGCCTAGCCATAAAGTAATTTAAATTCAGCTATTTTTCTGCAGTTAACTGCCTGTATTCCAGTTTCCACTATTAAAATATATACATTTAAACAGTTACAATAGTACATGTGCATTTCGGTTCTTTTCTAGTAGGGCACACTGTGGTTACATTTCAAGCAGAAGCACTCTACAAAATACCTTCTCAACACACGTCTGTACAGAGCAATTTGATATACACATGGCATGCAGTTCTAATACAGCTGTAACACAAGCATCTTATATAAATGATGTTGATATTCACAAATTACATATATTATTTATAAAATTCCAGATAGCTATGCTGGCAGTATCTCCCTTTGTCACAGGTTGATTGATTGGTTCATAAATGTTTCTGAAGCCACCTTAGGCACAAAGGAAGGATTCATGTAGCGTGACACTCTGTCCTTGTGAACAAATAGATATGGTGGTTTAGAAGAGGGGGCCTGGAGTTCTAATACTAATCTGCCTGAAATGATTGCAACCAGGAAAATGGTTTTCCATGATAAATATTTTAAATCTTCCTTGGCCGTTGGTTCAAAAGGAGGTTGACTCAAGGCTTGCAGGAGAACATTCAGATCTCATAGTGGAGTAGGATCTTTAATATGGTGACAAGGTAATAATGCACTTTTAAGAAAGTCCTTGCACAATCTGGATGAAGCCAAAGAAGATTGGTTATGTCCTATATGAAAATCAGAGATAGCTGCAAGTTGAATTTACACAGTTGAGTAACTGGCGCCATTGTCAAAAATGAAAGCAAGGAAATCCAGAACAGATGAAAATGGTGCTGAAAAGGGATCTGTTTATCTCTGCAAAATCTAAAGAGAGTGTTTTTTTTCATTTACTATTATACACCGTTCTAGTAAAAGCTTTCTCAGAAGATATAAGGATGCGTCTAACTGGAAATGAAAACATGGACTGTTTAGCCATCATTGGTCATGGAGAAACCATGTGGTCATTTTGAGGGTCTGAATGTCTGGACGAGTCATTCCTGATGAGTGAGAGATAAGATCCTGTGTTATAACACACAAGGGAAGGTGAATAAGATGAGGCCACAAGAAGAGGAACCACACTTGTTGAGGCCAGAAAGGAGGAATGAGGATTACTTTGTAGTTCTAGTATGACACTATCCGAAGGAATTTTGGAATCAGTGGAACAGGAGAAAAAGCATACAGGAGTCCTGAGGGGCCAATTCTGGATGAAACGGTCTCTCAGTGACTCTTCCTCTGGTGGTAGCAGAGCAAAGTATCTGCTGGACTTTGAGTTGAGTGGGGAGGCAAAGAGATCACAGCCTGGTTGACCCCAATGATGGAGAATCATTTCTGCCAGTATGGAATTGAGATACCACACATGAGGTAGAAATATAGACCTGCTCAATTTGTCTGCCAGAATAGTTGACTTTCTTGGAATGTGTGTTGCTAGAAGAAAGTGACTGTAAGAGATCACCCACTGCTAAACTCTCATCACGTCTTGATATACAGGGTAGGACTTCATTCTCCCCTATTTGTTGATGTACCAAACAACTGACATACTGTCTGTCTAGATAGCAATAATCCCAGGAGGTTGAACATCTTGAAGGGTCTGCAACACTAATAGGATTGTGTCATTCCTAGGATATTAATGGGAATACTGGCCTCTTGATTGGACCATGTGCCATGGACTGTCCTTCCCAAGATATGTCACCGGTATCCATGGTCACTCTGCTTATGGGAGATGGAAGGATAAAAGGGTGGCCCTGAGACACGTCTCTTGCAGTGATCCACCAAGAAACATGCTTTTTGTAAATTCTTGTAATACATATTGGAGTAGAGAGAGGATGATGTCTGATAGACCATTGCACTGCCAGAGTCCACTGAAGTATTCTCATGTAATATCTTGCTATTGATATTAGAGTTCTGGAGGCTGCCATGGATCCTAGAAGCTGCAAAATCAACCTTGCTGTTGGGAAGGGTAAGATAGTAACTGGGATGCTTGGTCCTATAAAGTGCTTATTATTGATAGTGGAAGCCTTGCTGTTTGTGTGACCATGTTCAAACAAGCACCAATGAACTCCAAGATCTGACTGGGGGAGAGTTGATATTTGGCATAGTTCACTGTAATGTCCAGCTGGAGACATAGTGGGAGCAAGTAGTCCCTGACTTGATTCTGCAGATGTTTGGTGGAAGCAGAGAGTAGCCAGTCTTTGAGATCTTTAAACGCCCAGAATTCTAGCAGTCTCAAGTGAGCTGTGACCACTGCCATGCACTTGGTAAACACTCTGGAGTCTGCAGTGAGACCAAAAGGCAGCACTCTGAATTGATAATGACTGGTTCCCAGCCAGAAAAAAAGCAATCTCCTGAACTGCATGTCTATTTTTTTGTGACAGTATGCATTCTGGAGATCTATTAAGTACACCCAATCAACCTTGTGCAGAAGTGCAGAATGGACTGAACTGTAACTATTCAAAACTTGAAGTGTTTTATATATTGATTTAACTTGCTGAGATCCAGGATGGGTCTTAGATCCCCAGTTTTCTTTGGCACTAAAAAAAAATAAAAACTTAAATAAGTTCCAAATCTGTGTTGCTCTGGAGGGATCATTGGATGGCACTTTTGTCCAACAGTTTTTGAATTTCTATGATTGTTGCTTTCCTCTGACAGGGTGGGACATTTGGGAGATTTGAAGAATGATTGAGGGGATGTAGGGAAATGGGAATGTAATGTCCTCTGCACCAAAGTGTGTATGGTGATGGCTATCCAGGTTTGCAGATGCAGGGATAAGTGACCCTGACTGCCAACAGAGTGCAGTGGCGCTAACAGGGTTTCTCAGAAAAAAGAACTCTGAAACCCTGATTTTACTGGCTGCCTCTGACATGTGGGTGTCATCTATTATTAGAGTTCACTCCTCTGCCATGGAATGATTTGTCCCTATAGGAGTCCTGGAAAGAGCCTTGTGACTTTCAAAACCACATTTTCATCCCATCTCTCTAATTCGGGGAAAAGGTCTTCTGAGGTGTAGAAAAATGAATTTATGTAGCAGATAAGGTCTTTCCATCTTGCTCAATCCTAGACAGGGTTTCTTTAAACTTGGGACCAAATAAGACAGATCTATCAAAGGGAGCATTGATGAAGAATGGCTTGAACGGCTCCAGAATGTCACAGAGGTGCATCTAAGTATGCCATCTCATAGTTATTTCTGAGCCCACAGCTTTTGAAGCACCTTCTGAGGCATGTGAAATGAGTCTCATAAAGGTGTTCAATAGGGACTGTAGGGTGACCAGTTGCATTGAAACAGTCTTCTTGTATTCTGCAGACATGGACCCAGAGAGGGCATTAGAAAACTCCTTGATCAAGTCCCTCTGAAACTTTCTTAGATGTGCCGGATAATTCAGTGACTTAAGGAAAATGTCTGTGACACATACAAGTGCTTCCCAAATTTGTCCAACCCACTTGACTTTCTGTTGGGGGGATGGGCAGTAGAACTTTGCTCTGCATGTTCTTTCTTGGTGTCCACTGCTACCACCATAGCATCGACTGGAGGAATCTTCCTCCAGAGGACCCAATCCTTAGATGCAACTAAATATATGTCCTGTCATTTGGGGATTGGCTCCATTATATCCAGATCCTTCCATGCATCATGGGAGATGAATTCTACCATCTTTTCCAGTAGGAGGACTACTCAGGAGATAGCTGAGCCAGCTCCAAAAGCCATAAGAAACACTGGGAAAATGGATCAGAAGACCAACCACCTTTTTGTCTCAAAAGCTTAAGTATTATATTCTGATGAGACATCCTCAAGGGGTGACCTGGGGGAGTCTTCCCTTTCACCAACGTCAGTGTCTTTCAAGAGGGATTCATGTGGGGAATCTAGGTGCCTTCTCTTGCATGTACACTTGGAAGTCTGTGTTGTGCCCTGAATGAGGACTGTCTCAAGACTTGTGTGGGGCAGCTGCCCTGATGAGAAGGGATGTATAGGCTCTGAGACTACAGCAGACAGCATACCTCTAAACTGTACAGATTTTTGCAGAATGGACAGATTTTTGCCTCATATTTTTGGTGTGTTCCTCCTAAAATCTGTACCTTTCTGGCAAATAGCTGAGGATTGAAGCCAATAAATAATGGCAAATATTTAGGTTTACGACTTCACATCCTTCAGAAAATTCATGCTAATGCAAAACCTAATATTCTATCAACTTTTTAATATGTAAGAGCAATATTTAAAATCTGTCCCTATTTGTCCCCCCATCATTTTAGGCTTTGTCAAGATTTATTGCTGTAAGAGGTTGAGAGGTATGGTGCCAGAAGGTCATGAAGTGGGTGGACCCAAGGGGGGCAAGCACATCTTATTCACAGAAGTGGAGAAAGCTCTCTCTACTACCTTCAAATCTGAAGACATAGAAGAGGAAAGAATTACCCTAACAGGAACCAAAGACAAGTGCGCAGGATAATTTCAGAGTATTACCATGGTTTTGCCTTAAGGTAGAAATCAGAACAAAGTTGTCCAGTGCTGAGGCTGCAAGAGAAATAGACAGCTCCAAGGACATTGGAGTAGACCCTAACCTCCTGGATCTGGTGCTCATACTTCAACTCCAAGACCACTCTGGGTCTAACAAGGTTAGAGCTGGCTAGATCAGATATATAGATTGAGTTGACGAAGGCCAAGCCTATGGATCTGACATAGGCAGACTCAGGATTTTCAATAGATTTAAAACCATGGGTCAGATCAGACTAGCAGTCAACAACTGGCTAGGGGCAAATGGCAGGCTCACAGGTCTAATGGGAGATGGAGATGGTATAACTCCCAGCTGAATCTGGGCTCCAATAAACATCCTCATCATCCTGTCATCATCCTCTTCATTTAGGCTCCTCGACAACCTGATAGATGATGAGGTAGAGTGTGGCATGGACCTTCTTCTTGGAGTCTCTTGAAGAAAGAGAGGGTGGATCTGGGAAGATATCAGCTCCAGGATAAAGATGGAAGAGCTGTGAACTGGTGATTTAATCTTCACTCTTATCAGATCTGATGGACCTGATGAATCTGATGATTTTGATTTTTTTTTCAGTTAAAGAAGAACTTGGAAAAGTGGAAGAGGAATGATCAAGGGATTTTCTTCCTTCCTTCCTTCCTTCCTTGCTTCCTTACTCTTACTTGAAGAATCCCCTTTGGCCTTTTCTGGAGGCTTTTTGGAAGGGAGAGCTCCAGCAGAAACCGAAGCAGATGTAGAACAACCTGAAGATGTTAAAGGTAGAAGACCCTTCAAAACCAATTTGCTCCCGTGTTCAACCCGAGCACGATGATTGAAGCCTGTCCATATTTCACAGTCCATGTCCAAATGGGAAGAAACCAAGCAATATGCACACTCCTGGTGGGTGTCAAAGTTTGGTATATTGTGCCCCCAGGAGGTGCATTTTTTAAAATCTGGTTGGCTTGTCCAATGCTATCGAAAACTGTTGCAGAAAATATTACAAAAGGTTACCAACAATGGTAATATCTACAGAACCTGAACACAAATAGCAAAAGGAAAGAAGTTTGAGAATAGATGTCAACTGCAAATAACCAAAGTCTCCTTTTTAAACTATAAAGGAGAGGAAGTACCAGAGAAGATGTAAGAACAAGGAAATAAGCTATACTGCTATAAAAAAACAAATGTAAATGTAACTTATCTAATCTTATTTGACAAAACTCTGGAGATGGAGACCACTTCCATTTGCAGAAGCAGAAAATGATATGCGAAGTAATACTGTTGCAGAATAGGATTATGGGTAAGAGGAGGAGCTCAAGCTATGGATCCAAGTCTTTAGGTGGCAGATGTCAGATCCAAGATTGGATTCAAGACCCATTATTTGAGGAATGGATGAAAAAGACATCAGATCCTGTCCTTCATTTTATGCAGGTCAAAGTGTTTCACTCTTAGTAGGATTTCCAGATCAGCCTCCTTTCTGGAGTACCAATCAAAGGTTTAAGTACACCTATAGCAAAAGCCAGGACATTGAGACAAATTTGGGGAATTGTTACACTGATAAATAGGTATTTTAGGGAAAGTAATACCTCCTTATCAAGCCTTTCATGCAAAACTGCTGATATTTTAAGACAGAGTAATCCTGTTTACGTATGTCTGTGTGAAATTTTCAGTTTAAAATTTGACTACAAGATTTCCCTGCTTTTAGTGAACATTTGACTGAAATTTAGATTTTGCCAAAGCATATTTATTTTATTTATTTATTTACATTTGTTTACTGGGAAATTCCGACTGGACACAGATCCTTTTTCAGCAGAAGCCTTGGGAGAGAAACTCCACAGAATGACATGGTAGATGGTAAACAATAACAATCAAGGTATTTATACAGTAGAGGTGATCATGACATGGAGAAATACAGGAGCGAATTAGGTACAATTGAGTAGAAGCTCTAATTACAAACATTGAGAAATAAGAAGTAAAACACAGTGCTACAAATTTTCTAAACAGTAACTAGATAAAATAATAAAAGACTAAATGATAACTAAATCCTGGAAGGATTAACAAGAAGTGAATAATCTTCAGTTCAGTTTTATAGTGATAGAGGGGATACTCCATCTAAATCTGGGAAAGGAGAGAAGGGTTGAAAAGGGAGTGGGGTTTATTAGTCGGGGTTTGGACAAGGACAAAGCCAGTGAGAATTTAGGTGAGATTTAAGTGCAGTCTTGAAAAGACTGCAGGAAAGAAGGGTAGTTATGGTAGTGGGAAGTTTGTTCCAGAGCTTGGATATAGCGCAGGAAAATAGTGCTTCACCTGCTGAGTTTTTGGCTTTGGTGACCTGGAGTAGATTTTTGTTGCAGGAGCATAGTGGTCTGGAAGAGTGGTAGGGTTGGGGAATTGTATGGAGCAATGGGATTCGGAGAGGGTGATTTACTAGTTTATGAGCAAAGATGAGTTGAGTTTGGTGCAGGGGTTGTGGGAGCTCAAGCCAGTCAAGGTCACTAAGGGAGACACAGTGGTGGCTGCGGTAAGAGGCACCAGTGGCAAATGTTGCAATTCTATTGTAGCAGTTTTCGAGTTGGTGTAGGTCTGACTGTCTAAGATTTATAAGTATGGGTGATGCTTAGAGGTGGGTGGAAATTAGTTGGGAATTGGCGATAGAGATTCTTGCTGGTTTGGTGAGGTATTGGTGGCTTCTATATAAGGCACCCAGTTTTTGTGAACTTTTTTAATTGTTAGTGATAAGTGGGTGTCAAATTTGAGATTATTGTCTGTAAGCTAAGTAGTTTTGTGTGGACTGTTGGTGAAATGGAGGTATTATCCTTGGCTTGAATAATGAAATGTGGGGTGCTTGCGGTAGATTTGGAGGATTGGAAGATGAGGAATTTGGTTTTATTTGGATTGAGGAGAAGGTGGGCATTAGATACCCAGCTTTCAACTGAAGAGAAAGATTCTTGTGTGATCTGTTAGAGTTCTGTTAGAGTTGGGGCTGAGCAAATGAGGGTGGAATTATCTGCATACTGTATGAGGGAGGCATGTTTGGCCCTTGGCTTTCATTTGATGGGGCTTGGTTTGGGTCTATGTTATGCCTTAGGTTGCTGGGGTTAAGCTTTCTGACTTGTTTTCCGCTTGCCGCAGGGTATGGTGTGTCTTCTATTTGTTTCCTTTTAAAGGGAGTTAGTCTGCATTGTCTGAGGTTTCCCTGGTGGTTGTGGTGTTTCGTGGGCTTTTTGGGAGCCGTTAGTTGTTGCCCGTGCATGCATTTCTTTTTCCGCCACTGGCTTTATGTAAAAGGTACCTAACACTAAAATATGATACATCCACTGCTCGTGTATACCCCTTTTAAAGGCTACATTTAATGTTTTATAATGTCTCATGGGCACATCAGCTTATCTGGAAGCTGGCCATTGCTCTTCTGCTAGTAGCTTAGTAAGGTAATTTGTCAAGCTTCTCCTTAACATTATTGATCTCATCCATAATCAACTGTAAACAGATGTATTGAGTGGGATCAAGATTTCCTATCAGACTAGAGCATTGAGCACCCCTATTCTCCATTTCTACACTGATGTCTGCAGGGAACAGAAGTAACTCTTTTCTACCACTATTGTATAATAAATAAATAAATAAATGCCAAGAGTGTGGTGTAGAGTAGCTGAGAAGCAGTCGCTAGGAAGGGTTCTTTGCAGCTTATACGTAATTGCAGCGAGAGCTGCTCATTGGGAGTAATTTCGACGATCTGCTAAAAGAAACACAATGCTCAGGAGATGTGTGCCTGCTTTACGTGATGAGGCCATGAAGTAAGGCAGTTTCCCAGGCATGCAGCGCAGGTCAGTTAAACATGTACTAACACAAACTCCATCATTCTAACACAGTTATGTGGTTCTGCAATAGCTTATACCCAAATTCTTAAGCAAACATGGAGGGTGGGTCTTGCTAGTGTAACGGTTCAGTAGGACTTCCTTTTATATTTTAAGGTGTATCATGAATGTTTTGGACTATGCACTTATGTTGCAAACCTACGGCCTGTGAATTTTATGCAAATGCTAATCCCTTTTGCTAAGATTAGGAAGGCTAAGTATAGTCAACTGCCACTGTTAATCGGCGGTATGGAGTGGTTGATCCAGATTGGTTGTAGGGTCAGGGCATGCCTCTCAATGGCATTATTTTTAGCTGAACCTACTTATTGGAAACTGGCATAGTCGACCATTACGTTTTTTGAGTGCAGTGGCTTACAGTGGGGTTTCACTGGTTTGAACACTGTGGTGTTTGCTTGGTTGATAGGCATTGGGTCATACCTCTCAACTGTACAGAGTTTTGCAGAATGTTCAGATTTCACCTCAAAACTTGGTCTGTTTCATAAAATTTATTTTTTTGGCTAATCTTGTGGATGAGCTAAGAATAAAAATTACTGAACAGTGAAATACACTTGATTTTCAGGCTTCATATCAATTAGAAAATGCATTTTAATGTTTGACTGCTTGGTAACACAGCAAAGTATTTTTAACTACAGACAGATTTCACTGAAGGCAAGATTTGGCTCATATTTGGTCAGTTTTGTATACATTGTGTTTCTGGTAGAATAGTGGTGACCATTGCAGAGTGAATTTTAGGAATTGACAGACATTTGAGTTGGAGACGTCATACCCCCTCTAGAAGGCAGGTTAATGAGAAAACTTGTCATGCTATTGACTTGCATTTGTAAAAGTAATATAATTGTCCCCATTTTGATAGATGTGCACTCATGACATTGCTCAATGAATTAGTACAATTAGGTATGGATGTATTCTCGATAAGATGGATAGCTGCACAGCTGACATACAGGGCATGGTAAGTAACATGCAGTAACTGGATAGGTGAAAGCCTTGGTTTCAATAAGGGTGTCCCACAGGGCTTTGCCCTAGCCTTTTATTTGTTTAGATTTTATCTGTCAGACTTAATTTTCATCTGAGATGTTTTGCTGGCTATATCCGGATGGCCTGAAATTTCATCTGAGGTGTTCTACAGGCTATATCCAGATGGCCTGAAATTGGGTAAACTGATTATATGTTTTGCAGATAAGTTATGGCTGCAAATTAGCATGACTAAATTGACTTTTGGGCACAGGAGAATAACACACTGATAAATACACCTAAACTAAGTATATGAGGTTTGATTGGCATAAAGAAAGGTGATTATTTAATACAGCACATGGTAAATGAAAATGTAGACTCATGTAAGGACTGGAGTATGGGTAGAGTAAGCTAAATATCAACCAACCGGTCATAATATTGGAATGGAGGGGGTGACCGACCCTTAAAGCTCATTGGAAGCTTTCATCAATGAGATTTCTTAAATGGGGTTATGCTTGGACATATACAATGGCACGTGTCAATTTTGTGTGGTTCATTTTTGTTTTCTGAATTTAGATGGGTGTTTTTGCTGTTGGGTGGTTGTGAGAGGTTTTGTTTTTTTTTTTTGCAGGTGTCTGTGAGTTGTAGGGGTTTGGTTGCTAGTGGGCTTCAGTAGGGGTGCTGGTACCCCTCATAATGTATTTTGGGAGAGTCATTAGGGTAAAAGACGTGAAATTTATGAGCAAGGTGGTGCCTAGCATTGTTTACTGTGAAGGGGTTAATGTGTACAGCACTTATTTTGTCTTTTATTTTGCAGATAGGAGGCACCGTGGACCATCAGTTGTTGGATTGGTAAGCGTTCTGAGAGGTGTTGGTTGCTAAGCCTAGTTAGGTAAGTATTTAACTTGACATGTCAGATTTGTAGCAGGGTTCTGAAAGGTGATTTCAGTTAACTTACAGGTAGGGTGAAGTAGGCTTGGTAGTGTTCAAGGGGAGTTGGGGTGGCTATAAAGGGCTGAAGTATGTGTAACATGAGTTTGGGGCATCTTTTCGGGGCATGGGAGTGGAGTGTTATGTTTTTGGGTATAGGACTAGAAGCAGAGTTCAGCAGAGGATATTGAGGCTTTGTGGGGAGTTTTCTGATTGCATGCTGGCAGGAAGGGAATTTGACAGAAGGATGTATTTTTTTAGTTTAGGCTGGTTGCCTCTGATGGTAAAGCAGATTTTTTTAAGCTGGTAAGGAAGGGATCCTTTGTGGTGGTCTGCGGTGTGACTTTAGTCTTTAGTACTGTTAACCATTATTTTGGACCATTGGGGTGGCATTGTAGGAATATAGGCAGTGGATATGGAGGACAGGAAGATTTGGGGTAGTAGGGAGTTATTTAGGGTTATATGTATTCGGTTTATGGAGAATGGGGGTTCTTCATGGTTAGGAGGGCTGCTGCTAAGCAGATGTTTTGCATGTTGTTCAGTTTAGGTGGGGAATTGGGGTTATTGTTTACAAATGGCTGGCATACAGACTGCATTGGTAAATTAAATTGCAAGAGAGTACATAAAATTTGTTTTCTTCTCCTACATATGGCAACTGTGAGCTAAACAGCCTTTACCACATTTTGCGGGGACCTGTGGGGATATTTTTGTTGTGTTGGTAACATACATGTCAGCAGACTATTAGATTGTTTCATATGGGAATAAGTAGGGGACACAGGTAAGGTATAATTCTCTTTGACTTCTTTCCACAGTGATTACTTGCAACATCTTCAGTGGGTATCATTTTACCTTTGGTGCTTATTGTGGGATTGCTTTTTTTGTAGGTTCATTCTTTGGTTGTGAAAGGAGTTTATGCAGGTAAGGTGGGGTTGGGCTGAGGTCAGGGAGATAGGCCAGAGTAATGGGGGCCAATTCAAGGAAAAGGACACTTTTGCTATGGCTTCATGTCTTAAGAATGCTTGGGTGAGTATCGTGAATTTACACAGTTCTTTCATTTACAGATGTAAGCAGTCGGGGCTGGAAGGACATGGAGTTGGGAGGTGATGATTGTCGTGGTGGCTGTTCTGCTGTTTTTGAATACATTGGTCGCAGGAGATGTTCTGGTCATCAGAGTGGTGTGCAATGAGGTTGTAGAGGGCAGTTAGAATGAGTATGCCTTGAAAAAAGCTGAGGTGCAAGATGGTGGTGTGATGATGGGCATTCCAGTTGCTGTAGTGTTACTCAACAAGGTCCCAGATGTGGAAGCATGTTGTTACCGGATGTCTGAGTTGCTGCAGGGATGAGCAATGTGGTCATCCTCTGGCTTGAAATACGTGAATCTAAGGTAATAGATACTGATAGGGTGGAAGTTCTGGTTGGTGGACTGGCACAATGAGGCTATAGGTAATTGGTACTGAGTTATAGCACTTGGAATGATCATCATCTTGGGTAATTTTTCATCTTTTGGGCAGTTAGGCATGCAGCCATTAGAGGCAATGGAATGACTTTTGGAGTTGTTTATTACATTTGTGAGAATGTCTTAGCATTGAGGAGGATGCATCCATCCTTGGGTTTTAAGAGGGTCTGAGATTATTCCCCGGTTGGTGTGGAGAGGGGCGAGGAATTTGGTAGCGCTAGAGAGAGCTCGGAAGTGTGTTCATTTCACATTCATGAAATATTTGAAGGCAGATGGGGTGCATATGATGTGGCATGCGGAGTTTGAAATCAGGGTTCCTGTATGGGCAGGTCGGATGGACTTAATTTCATTGGGCTGGTTTTATTTCACCTTCACTGGGTTTGAAGGTGGAGGATTTATTGGAAGGTGGTATGGTCGGAGGGAGAACAGCCCTTTGGGCTGGTGGGCAGAGAAGAGGGTCACGCTTGACCCTCTTCTGTCCCCCTCAGAAGGATATTTGGAATTGAGATGGTGATTTGATGATGGATGACTTGGAATGGGAATATGGAACTGATGATGATATTAAGGTGAGTGGGGATGCTGCCTTCAAGATTACTATGACTTGGAATGGAAATATAGAATTGATGATAATATTAAGGTGAGCGGGGGCGCTGCCTTCATGATTACTAGGATAAGTGAGCAAGTGGGGGATGCTGCTTATTCAGGGTGAGTGGATGTGCTGCTCTTGTGTTTACTATCTTATTCGTTGCAATGTTGGATTCTGTGTGCCTTAATAAAGTTTGATGTTTGTTATTCATTTTAATTATAATAAAGTTCATCAAATTTCTTTGGGTGTTTGTGTTTTATTAGGACTGAGACAAGTAAAGTTTGGAACAGACAAATTTGTCACAGGACGACCTTGGATAAGTAAAGTGAGGGGAGGGAGTTGGTATTAGGGTGATGGGTAGGTTAGGTCTCTGTGGGTAGGGAGTGGGTAGGAAGGAGTTAATTAAGGTGGGAGCTGAGAGAGGAAGTGAGGTAAGGATAAGGGGCGTGTCTTAAGGGGGTTTTGTAGGGGAAGTTGGTATGAGTAAGCACATTTTGGTGTGGCCTTCTTGCCCTTCCAGTCCTCCCATTTGTGATGGCTTGAGGGGCTTAGAAGAGGGTCATGCTTGACCCCCTTCTGTCCCTCTCAGTAGAATATTTGGAACTGAGATGGTGATTTAATGGTGGATGACTTGGAATGGAAATATGGAATTGATGATGATATTAAGGTGAGCGGGGACACTGCCTTCATGATTACTAGGATAAATGAACAAGTGGGGGATGCTGCTTATTCAGGGTGAGCTGGTGCGCTGCCCTTATGTTTACTATCTTATTCATTGCAATGTTGGATACTGGTGTGCCTCAATAAAGTTTGATGTTTGTTATTCATTTTAATTCCAATAAAGGTCGTCAAATGTCTTTGGGTGTTTCTGTTTTATTAGGACCGGGACAAGGTTTTTTGTGTAGGGTCTACATGTCCACCCTGTGTTCATGTTGCTTTTCTTGAAGTACTATATTTTCCTCATACATAACATAGTCCAGAATGGCACAAAACCCTGCAGCCATTCAATATACAAAATGTGTCACATGATTTGTACAAATAAATAAGATCTGTACAGCTTCCAGTGTAACAATTTCACAGAACAGAAGTTACAAAGTGCAGGGTTCATTTACATACAGTTCCAAAAATGTGGTTTACCTAATCAAGTGAAAAAAATATCCTGAGACAGGTTACATGGGAGAGGCAGGCCAGGTACTCAGAACTAGGGTGAATGCCCATAGACACACAATTACAAATCAAATGACTGACAAGTTTTTTGTAGGCACACTTTTCTCAGTCCGATCCTTCTGTATCAGATATAATCATTATGGTCCTTAAAGGACGTTTCCATACACCTTTGGAAAGAAGAACAATAGAGACTGAATTAATTAAATTCCTCATTCTGACAGTTATGAACCTGGATATCAATTTTTATCAGACACTATAGTACCTTTTTGTTTTGAGCAACTAAGAGTGGAGATAAATAAGGTATATTGAAAAGCAACTGATATTTTTTTATTTACTTATTTTTGTTTGTTTTCTGGTAATGCATGATTTATGATTACTCAATTCAGACTGCTGATTATGTCCTTGTGTTAATAACTGCTAAGATTATGAGGGTTTATGTTTTAGCACCTATGTTTTATTCATGACAAGAAAATAGTTTCCTTCACGCAAGGCAATATTCTGGGCAGAATAGTAGTAACTATAAACTTAACAGTCAGTAAAGCCTTAATGTACAAACTTAACAGCATTACAAAAGTTCATCCAGTTCTGCTGTTCTGCTGTTCTTCAGAACCTTAGGCTGACATAACACCATTTTGTTTTAATTTCTCTCTCTTTTTCTTTCTTTCTTTCTTTCTTTCTTTCTTTCTTTCTTTCTTTCTTTCTTTCTTTCTTTCTTTCTCTCGTTAGCTAAATCACAGCCTGTGTAGTGTACTAATTACATACAACATCAATGGATTCTAATCCTGTATTTTATTCTCTTGGTAGTCCCTGTCTTTCTTATCATCATAAAGTAGACATTATTGCTAATTCATATTTTCTGTTAACCAAAACATCTATCTCACAAAGATTGTTCAGAGAAAAAGTTAACATACAAATCATAACTTCTTGTTTTCTTTTCTGGATTTAGCTAATCTCCCTACACATCTTTGTTTAAATTTTATTGTTTCATCAAATGTTAGAGACGTCTCTCTGAGTGTTATCCTCTGTGTTAAATGAACTCAGATTCTAATGTAACGTTAAAGTTAAAGTCTATTTTTTGCATGTCGTGAACTGTTCTACACACACACACACACACACACAAACACATACACACACACACACACACACACACGCACACACACACACACACACACACACACACACATGCACAAACATACACAGTTCATCTTCTTTAGTTTTATACCTTCAGCATTTTTAATAATTGCAGCAAATGTTCTAAATAAAATGAAAATAAAATTGGGGAAAGCAGCATTTCTGTCTCATTCTCCAAGTTGTAAGAAAGAAGAGAAAGGACAAATACATCTTAACTTTCACCTTTGAACCTTGATACAACTCAAATATCAACTTCCCAAACTTCACTGCTATCGACAAATACCAATAATTGTAGTGGCCATTTGATTCTATCATTTTCAGAGTCAAAGTTCATGAGAACTATCTGCATTCTAGAGTACTGTGCATCCTCAACTCCTAGACAAGCAGTGCTGTTTTCAGTAAATTGTCAAATCTTCACCATCCCCACCAAGAAACCCAGTCTGATCAAACTCATCTATTCGTAGGTCATAGTTAGATGCGGCAGAAAGAAAGTCATGAAAATTATATAATCATGACTCAACATGAAAGTGGGTCTGTAATAGAACAGCAGCTTAAGGTCCTTTCTTTTTTTTGAGATCACCACCATCACAACATATTTCCAAGTATCTGATGTTTAAGATTGCGTTAAACAAATTTGCAATAAACAAATACAGCTCTTCGCCAACCCTAACTGTTTTGAGAACTCCAAATGTAATCTATCAGATCCTAAGATTTTCCCTAAGGCCTGCCCATTAATCATCTCAAGTAAATCATCCAGAGTAATTGTAGTGACAAGATCCGCAGCCTGCTTCTTGGTCAATTTAGGTACCTTTATTTTGCCCAAATATTCAACTTATAGCTTAGCATCATTCTCTTTGCTTTTCTGTGCTGAGAATTGTTTGGAATTAGTCATTGAATATCATTGCTGTTTCTTCAGAGAATCTCATTTTACACCCACTGTTGAATACAGGGCTGCAGTTATTCCCTGTGTCTTTTGCTGCCTTAGAAAGGAAACCACACCTCTACTGATAGCAGTGTGTATTATTAAACTACAGACCTTTGACCATTTGCAGTTTTAACTAATATACTGGAAATCTCCAAAATTTCTTTAAAGGTTGGCTAGTTAGATTAGTTAGCTCCAGTTCTTTTGGGGCATTATCTATAAGATGTGTTTAATTTTTTTAACAAAATGCTGATGTCTCTTCATTATATGAAGTCTATTCAGTCAAGAAGTTGTATCATATTGTCTTCAAAACAAGGTTTATTCCTCCCAGACAATCCATGTTATTGAGGACTTATACTAGTCTAAGTGCATTTTAAAACATCTACTAATCTAATTATCTTTGAAATCCATAACATCTCTGGATCATAACTGCATCCATTTTCTCAGTATGTTCCAGTCAAACATATACAGTATTATTCCTTCTTAAGAGGCTAACTGAATAGCCTTTAACTGCCATTAATCCCAGTGAGATGTATATACTACACTGTACACATTTAGCTCCAGCATATCTTCCATTAACTATATGTACATAAAAATATTCTTTAACACAAAGGACACAGTGTAGATAGTAATGATATGGCACCCCCTGATAAGACAGTGCAGCCCCCCATCTAATCTTCCTTTAAATAATTACAAATGTTTATTCTTGTTTAGATTTTTCTCTTTAAAAGCCTCTGTTCCACTATTAATAATGAACGGTCCTATTTTGCTTTAATGAGTAGGTTAGTTCATTCATATTCCATGTTAGGAATCTCATGTTGATACTCAAATTAGCATTGCAAGGCTAGCTCTTCTTTCTATTACACATTTTCTCTTACACCAGTCATCAGACATATCAGACACCTTTATTCTTTAAAATGCTTTCAAGATAAATACTAAACAGTCTGATGAAAAATATACTGTACCTCCCTCCTAAGTGCAGTACCTGTCGTAGCTATTAATTTTCCCAGTCTAAAGTTGGAGGTGCTCACTAGTTAGTAATTTAAAAAAAAAAAATAGATCCCACATTAGCATTCACTGACAACTTTTACAAGTTTCTGCCATTTAATTTAATTATATGCATAACTCATGTGCTGAGTCTCTTAATATAAATCATAAGACAACAACATGCTAACATTTTCTGAACTGAAAACAGTTCAGCAAGGTGGAGTAAAATCTATTTACATATAGATTTTCCTGAGCTTCCAATTCCCAAATCCATCCATCCATCCATCCATCCATTCATCCATCCATCCATCCATCCACAACCCCTCCTTCCCATTTCTGCACTTCTGATTCCCAAGGAGTGGATGAATTTCCCAGTAAATTAGCCCTCAGAGCTGTCCTCTTTCTCCATATGCTGTAATGCCTATACTGCCATCAGATGAAAACAATATTCAGTTTCAAGGGTGTCTTTCACAACCTGGCTGCTCTCTTGCTCTTATTTAACATAAATTATACCAACAAAGTAGAACACTATTTCATGCTAATGCCTAACCAAATCATGTTTTTCTTACTATAAATAGTTTTAAAGGTCCATTCTTTTAGCAAATGAAGAAACAATCTAAGTCAGCAGCCCAAACGATTTGTTGTATTTACTATGTACATTAACTAATCCAACACACTTAAACTCAATCATTTACATACGCACTTTTGAAATATAATTGTTTCTAGCCTTCTCTTTCCTTCCATTCAGCTGAAACTAGTGCATATGTTCTCATCTGCTATGCTGACTATATTTCAATGATCAGATTGGTCCATTTATATTACACGATCCATGGAATAGAAGCACAGCAGGACTTCTTCCTAGGAGGAGAAACTAACTCTTCTACTTCCTTAAATTCCCATTAAGAAACCATAGGTGGAAGCATAGCATCCATTTTACGTAGTATTTTAATCCAAATTAAACTACATGGACTTTTCAGAGCCACCATTTCTGCTGTTCTCTCATTTGTGCACTTTTAACCATCAGCTCAGTCACATTGCCTTCTCACATTGTCTGACTATCCTGGGTACAGGATTTTCTAAAAATGTACCATCTTTTGTCCTTGTGTAAAAGTCTATGTACCAGTTGGTGGTAAAATTTTGAAATAAAATATAACTAGATATAAAAGCTAAGTGCATATTTCCTCACTCTAGATACTTTTTAGGATCAAGCTGTGTTTTGGTGGTAACAACAGAATAATCATTTACAGTACAGTTCCATTGATCTCAGACTTTGCACTCTTTCCCAGATTTCCAAATTGTATTCATTAAGTGTGCTTTGAGTGTTTGTATCTATAATCTTACTATAACATGCTTTGGTTCCTTGATAGCTGGACCAGCATCTGGTATAAACACCCTAAATATATTTACATTTTAATAGAGTTCTTCAAGAGATCTCCAAGAAACTACACCAGTAAACTAGGTGATCTTACACAAGTCAAGTACCTGCATTTTTTCTGTGAAATCAGTGACACATAGATTTTTCTCCAAGTGCATAAACCTCGTACATCTATTTATCCTGTTTGTCCCCCTACGTCTCTTAAATTATAAGATATTCATTCAACAACTTGTTTTCATTCATCAATGATAATTTGGCCTCTCTTAGTCATTAAGTTATCCAATTTCCCATTTGATGTTTGTATTTCCTTTAAACTCCGCTCTAATGAGGCTTTCGGTACATAGTGTTCCGTGATTTAGGTCATAGTATTGAGTGCTACCATACCTTTCATTGCAAGAAATACCAGATAGTCATTACTTTGCCAAGTATCATCAGTCTCTGCTCCTGATGTACAACTTAACCTTTCATTGTTCATTTGCAAACAGGATATTAACCACAGTAGATCTAAATTCACAATCAATTAAATTAATCAAAATGTAGTAATTCTAATTGCAATTTTTCAGTAGAGAGTGACCAGGGAGTCATGTATTCATTTAGAGAGCAATAATGAAAGTCTACATAGGTTCAGAGATTCGTAAATGCATAGATAAATACTAGGCTAACTGCCCTTGTAGGCCATTTTAAGTTTAGCCAGTTTCCCTTTTGGTGCTTGAGTTAACCTAATCCATTTGGTGTTAGAATGTCTTTACCTAACCTGTGGTTGATAATTATGCATTTACCCCTCGTGAGAATAACTGGGATCAAACTATAAATAATTTGAAGAGCCCCGTGCATGGCATAAAGTATTTAGGACCTGCCTCTGTCCATTAGTTGTACCGAGGGCAGTCCTGAGGTACATCTTCTCGTTCTCATCCATAGATCCATGTTCTACTTGGATATGTACAGCGATGAGCTTTCTTTTATGTTACTGGCGATTCTATCCCAGAGCACTGGTATCCTCTGTGAGATATAACTTCTGCAAACTATTCTGCTGATGCTGCACAGGAGGTTTAGATCCCCCAGATCAAGTACTTCTGATCCCATATGACTTGCTGATGTGCAATAAATCCATCAGTTTTGTGTCAAAAGATGCCTTGTATGCCAGACACAGCTTGCCTCTTAGCATTTTGTAGGATACTGAGTATAGCGATAGAGCCTTCAGTTAGTCCATGTAGGACATATTGTTTAGGCTTTATATCCTATTAAGAAGGTAGCTCTGTGGGCATTCCAGTTGTTGCATGTGTCTGAACAGATACATGCCAAAGGGAACATTATACTCAAAAACTGACCTAATGAGGGCTCAGTAAAGAATGGCAATGACATCCCTAGATCTACGACAATTGGCACATATTGGTCAAATGCTAGATTTTGTCTACATAACTTCTCAAATCCTGAACAACTGTGTCAACTCTTAGGATTATATTGTCAATGTGGTAATTCCACAGGGTAGAAGACTTGCCAAAGGATATGATAATGCATGTTTTGGCATTTAGTTTCATTTTATAATTTTGGCACCAGTTATTCATTTGGGACAAATCTTCTTGCGGGATTGATATGTTATTTGGAGATTCAATGACTGCTCCTAGCTTGCAGTCATCTGCAAACCTAATCAGCCAGAGCCCTTTGGTGTTTGTTTGTACTTCAGAGGAGCAGATGCCAAACAGGAGAAATCCCAACAAAGAATCCCTGGGACTCCACTGGTGACTGGTCTCTTTGTGGAGGTAACTTCCCTTATTTTGATTTCCTGCATTCTATCTGTTAGCCAGTTAGCAATCCAGTGGGTGACATATGGGTTTATTCCTATCTTATTTAGCTTTTTTAATATGCCTATGCAATGAATTGTGTCAAAAACAGATTGAGGTATGCAGTGTGTACCGTTTTACCTTCATCCATTGCTTTAGTGACCTTTCCAAAAAATTCTGCAAGATTAAATAAGCATGATCTTCCCTTGATGAATCCAAACTGAGGTGGGTCTAGTGTGTGAATGTTCCTTATGTCATTATTGATTAGTTCCATACTAAGTCTATCCATGTCTTTACATATGAAGCTAGTCAGACTTATGGTTCTGACATGGCCTGGGTCTATGGATATCCTGTCCTATGCAGGTGAATGACTGTATCTTCTCCATTGAGTTCATAGTTTCATAGAATATTCTTAGGGTAATTGCCATTGTGGGGCATTTGAAGCCTAGCCAGTTACCCTGCATAAGAAGCAAACCCTGTACCTTGTGTCTGTAAGGTAAAATCGTTAACCGTTATACCAATCCAAGTCTGTGCTTAGTACAAAACCTGCATGGTGGCTAAGGCTGAGCTTAAGCTTCATGGGGGGGTGACTAAATGATGCCTCATGCTATCTAAAATGGATTCATAGATATCGTCAGGACCCATTGATGCAATATTTTTATCTTTCAATAACATTTTTAGGACTTGATCAATGTACTTAATCTAGCCTAGTACATAGCTAGAGTCTCTTTTCTTTCTTAAGCAGTTTTTCTTTGACACTATAAATATCATCTGGATATTTTGCTTCAAAATAACTTGTGAAAACTTCAGAGCCATAGCTATGGCATCTAGCACCCTCAGCAGTTCCCTGGAATGATGCACCCATCAGTCTAAAGATGAGGAAAGAAAGGTTTTCATGAAGAAGTTGAAAACCAGAAAAAAGGGACTTACACTCTGAACTGTAACTGTAGCAATATCCTTAGCTACTCCAGTAGCATAGATGGATAAAGCCCGGACTAAGGCCCAGCCAACACAAGTTCAACTGGTGGCTCAGGCAACTGCTGAAGCAGTCGTGGGGGATGGGTATTACCATCTGTGGTGTAGTTGTGAGGGTATGTCCTGTGACAATCACTTGTGGAGGCTGGAGGGGAGGCATTGCTACTAAGAGGAATGGTCCAAAGATTAGAATGGCACATTCTCTTGAAGGTAGTTCCATCAAGCACAAGTTGGCCAAAAACATTTTAAGTGAAAGAACTTTCAGCGAAGGTGGATGATTCCCTTTTCTCCACTGTTGTGCAACCTCAGAGTAGGTATATTTAAGATTGGGAGTGTCCCCATATAGGGGGTGAATGGGTAGGTTTGCCTACCTACAATTAAGATTTTTTTTAGTTTTGCCAAAAGTACATTCAGCTAAACTTTTTTGATGGATTTGCAATCAACAGAAAACTGTCGATCTTTTGGCATGAATTCCAAATGTAACTGCAAGAACTTTGTGTGGGGCTCTAATAAGGTAGGTCATAAAGGAAACCCAATGGAAAATGTTAGCAGCGAGACACTCAGGACACCCTTTGAATCCACACTGGAATCCAGCCTTATTGGAGTACATCTGGGGGATAAGTAGGCGGCTTGTAGACCCTTTGTTGGGCATGAAGCACTGAATAGGGGGGAATAGGATGATGCAGAGGAGAGAAAAAGTTCACAAAAATTGTAGCAAGATCCTAGAGTTACTAGCAGACTGAACTCTGAAAATGCAGTATTAGTTATATTTTTCCTCATGAATTCTGGACAAAGCTAACTCTCATAGAACAAAGACCTAAAATCAGAGAAAAATTTTAAATGTAACCATAATTCACTTTAAAAGTCAATAAAGGAAAAGCTTTTTTCATCAACATGCATTTTCTGAACAATAAGAAGTACGAAGCTATGATTTCTGGATTTATTGATAACTATAAATAATCCTTAGTGTTTTACATGAAAATTAAACATTTTGGAGGGACAGGTCAAACATATAAGTAAAATCAGGGACATTCTGCAAAATCAGGGATAGTTGCCTTGACTTCTTATATAAATGCTTTATTACACTCACAAACCATCGGCATTCTGCTTGTTGTGCTTCTAGCAGCTTGCATGCAGGGTAGTTATGGCTCTGTCAAACGTCACCAATTGTTCCCTTGATATGTGAAGCATTAGGACTTCTAATTTTAAGGCAGTAGCAATATTAACTGCAGTTACACAATCTTCATCTTTATATCAGCTTACACTACATGAACCTAATGAAGTTTGCTCACTGTCCATATGACATAATGCCATAGCTAGCTGCTGCAAAGACATTTTTTGCAGTACAGTTAAACTAATTTGTTAAAGTAATATTTGACAGCTGTACATAAATGTTTATTTTGGAGACTTAATTATGTATGTCCCCTCAGTGTCAGACTTATGACAGTATATTGTAGCAGTGTATGCTAATACATAATGCAGAATAACTTTTTTTCAGTTCTGAATATGTTCATACTGTTTGTTGTGATTTTGTATGCTCTACAAAGAAAAATAATCAGTTTTTGAGACTTTGCTATTTTATGAAAAAAAAATTCACTTGAGAAGTTTTCTATTAATTTCTAGTTTTCTGTACATGACCAGCTTACTGAGATTAACGTTATTATTAAAATAAGAAAAAGACCTATATGATTAATGCGGGCTTAAAATTAATGAAAAATGTGAGTTTCTTAGCTGAAAATGTCTTTTATGTGGTAGCTTACTCACTATTTTGGTCTTAACTCATAAACCTTAAAATGTTATGAGGTATAGTACCAATAAAACACTGAATGGCTGTGGTGAAGATAGCCAAAAAGGGAGTTCCATATTACAATACCTAAACTGGGCTTCCGTTACAGCTCTGATGGTAAAAATAATAAACATAAACACTGTACAGAATCAATCTGGATATTTAGCCATACACAAAACTGAAGCTCATTAAGATATTTTTTACTCACAGATGATCAATGCTGTTCTTTCAAAGTCTGATTTTTTTGTTTCAGATATTACATGGCATTCCAGAACTAAACTTTCCAATGAAATTTGTGTACTTAAAACATATCGCTCAGCAACATACCAGAAATTAAGTTCTACCACTCACAGCCATAATTTATGGAGTCAGACTCATTAACAGCTACATGACGTGGTGTGATCATGTTGACAGCACTTCATGCCACCAACATGATGGTATGCCATTTGTTATTCACTATGTGGCTCTACACAACATGTACAGCTGCCAAACAGAGGGAAATGGTGAAATATGCTAATGAAAGCATAATGAAACAAAGTACATGCCCATTAAACAATCCAACATGGCAGAGCTATTCAGTAAGCTATAAAGCATTGCATATGCTTTTGCCATGTACATCAAAACTCTTTGCAATACAAGCCCAATTACACTTAGGAAAAAAAACATGTTAGGGTTGCTGCTACTATCATTAAGTGTGCAATGTTCTTTAAATCAGTATGTTCAAGTAGAAACACATGCATCTTCTGGAGCATACAGTGTTCACAGACAGTAACAACAGATGTATAGCACTGAACAGTACTGCTTAGTTTGCAAGAGTGTGAAGTAGTATGGGAAAGTGAAATTTTGTTTTCAATGCACTTGTCTGCATGCACACAATCAAGCACTGTTCTAACATTATATCATGGCATCTCAGACAGGTGTCAGTCATGCATGATAGAGTAGTCAGTTCAGCATTGTTATCCTTGACAATGAGAATTACCTCTGCCATGAGTAGCACTGCTACTTCCATGGCCTTGGCTATAAGTTGGGTTGCTACCTGAACATCAGTGATGTCTGCTGGATGAGCTCTCCTAAGGCCTACCACAGCTGGGTATGGACACTGCAGTCACTAACAGAACAGTGGATACAGTGTCACTGTGAAAGTGGGATCTTGCATTGGCACATTTGCTAACATCAGGAGATGTAACAGCTCTCCAGCCACATGGATGCCTGCCCTCCCCAGCTGACATTCCATTACAGAAACTGCCCAATCCAGAGTGTCCTTTATACAACAAAAAGTCATGCTATCTCTTCTGAGGCCTGGGTGCAATGTGCCCGTACATCTACTGTGGCCTTACACATATGTTTGGCAACACCTAATGACACACCAGCTTCAGGAAGAGTGTGGACAGCAGGCCTCTTATGTGCACCCCTGAGAACCCTCCTGTGTAGCACTATGGCCTCATGATTACTGGGATAAGCAACTGGTTCTGCACCCCTGTAATCATATTAGCCTGATCAATGGTGTCACCCTCAACTTGTTCTATATCAGAGGTCTCCATGAAATGGGTATGAGTAGGCATGCAGACTGTGCCCAAAATATGGGCAGGGGATATAGGATCCACAACCTCAGTGTCAGACTGACCCTCTGCACCCCTAGACTGTGCCTCTTCATCACAACTGTCATCATCACAGGCTACCAGTACTCCAACATCAGATGGTAGGAGTTCCACAGTGCCACTCCTATATCACATAAGATAACAAGCAATTAACACAGCAAATAGAAAAATGGAAAATAAAATTAATAATGCATTTTCCTTTTACTAAAGGTATGTTACACTTCTTAACAGATGCTAAAGTTACACAAACTTCACTGTCATATATACCTGAATTTACCTTATCTACACTATTAACAAATATGTGCTTATCATGTGCAGGTGGGCTGGCAGCCTGTAATCCAGACATGCCTGTATGTGAGAAATGGAAATGAGAGAAGTCTGGTAAGTATCACAATGCAAATGAAACAATAAAAAGAGAACAGTCCCTGCAGAAGTGCAGATTTAAAAAGTTCTCATACTAAAATTTAGTGAAGAGTCAGAACCCCCTCCAGATCCAAAGCAAACTCCACCATTTTTGTATGACTGAAGTCAGACTCACAGTTATCACTGTAGCTCTGTCTCTTTTTATATCCATAATTGCTTTTTGCATGCTTGGAAGATATGTTTGTGACACTCTGAGTCTGTCGTCCATATCTACATCGATGTCAAAAATTCTGGTGGAAACTTCTACCGACCTATCTGGATTTCTGACAGTGGACAGGAACTCCTCTGTTTCAGTTAGTGGTAGTTCAGTAGCAGGACCACCCCTGCAGCCACCTGCTCACAGACAATTGCTGTGACCCTGCAGTGAGCAGAGGTTATCATGTCAGTTGCCTAATGTTGTAGCTGGGAGTAGGTTCTCCCATACCCTCTGACAGCATTAAGGTCATTGACCACCTGCTGCCATATTCAGTCTTAGGCAGATTTGTCACCTCTCCCTCACCCCAAGAGTAAAGCTTCATGACAACATAAGGTCTGGATAATGACCTCATTTTTTGAATCTATATATGATGGCTTATAGAGTATAGATTTCTTCTTGGGTGCTATATCTCTGTATGAGATGAAACAGAAAACAGACCCAAAAATGAAATATATAATACATAGGACCACTGTGCACTCAGTTGTATGTGACTACAAGCATCCAACATACACACAAATTATTTAAATGTGTTAAATGCTCACTATGACTGCACCCAAATAGGACTCCCAATCCCCCCCAACAAAAAATATATATTTAAACCTCAATTATCAGCACAGATCTCAACATTTCTGTAAAGGAAATAATACAGGCTTAACTGTGCAATACATTGCAGCATTAACAATAACAATTATAAAGTTAACATTAGAAAAGTATCTCCAAATTGTTATAATTGCCATCTCCAATCCTGTGGAGCTTAGTCAGGTAGAAATACTCAAACAGAGTAAATTTTATTTTCCTGCTAATACACATAAAATGCCAGACCTTCCTACATACTTAACAATACATTCATCTGCAATAAGTATGCAGGCATGACACACAAGCTAAAATAATTTGTCATGTAGCATTCAGTAGCATAACTGTAGAAATGTAAGACACTGCTATGTAAAAGGAAGGGATAAAACAACATGTAAGATAAAACTGCTTTTCAGTGGTTACTGCAATTAATTTTTTAATGTTAAACTAAAAGCATTATTTAAGAAATAGAAACATACCTTGCAATACAGCACTGTAGAAAATAAATAAATCTCCCAGCATCTTTTTGGTAGCAGTATCAAGCTCTGTGTTTCAAAACAGTCACTCCAGCACAATAACATTATTTAGTGCAGAGTCAACACTGTGAGCACAGTGAGTATGCAAATGAGGAGTACAATCATTAGCATTCTTGAATACCAAAAGCTGCACTAATTGTAGGGAGTGTAAGCATGCACACACATTAACAATGCAAGGATGAGCACCGAAAAGTGCTCCCTGTTAATGGCTTTTAGGTGTCTATGATTACTGCGACTGCAGGAACAATCAGCTTTCACAATCTCCCTTCTTTGATATACAGAAAAGACAAAAATGAGCCACGGTGCACGATCCCAAGTAAATAGCTTTAATAAGTGAAGTTAGCACAAAAACGCTTTCGGGGAGCCCAATGTCTCTCCTTCATCAGACAAGTTTACAAACAACTACCTACCATTTTTATACAATACAACTACAATTAAGCAATCAACTTTAATTAGATAAATACGTGTTAAATAGAAAACACAATAATTAAAAGACATTTATATTTATAAGTTAACTATCTTCATAGCAAAGTGCACGTGCATATGTAAATACATACACTTTTACTATCAATCTAATCTTAAAATTTATTGTTTAAGTAAATAATACCAAATAAAATATATATATATATATGTAATAAATAAAAAGTATATATATATATATATATATATATATATATATATATATATATATATATATATAAAAATCCATTGAGTGCTTAGCATCAAAAACTATAAAATAGGCAACATTCACAAGCTGAATTAAATTAACTGGTTCATATAAGAACATAAAACAAATTGTGTTTTTGTAATAATTTATAAAAGCTAAAACCATGTACCAACATAATCCATCTTTGATATACACCTGCTGAGAGTACGTCAGGGAGAAGAGACTTAACAAAAAGTCTGAAAGTACATTGACTGAGTTAGGAGAAAGTCAGTCTTAACATTCAAAGGCTGGCTTTAATGACCACAGTTACTGCCCCTTAGTAAGAAAGTTGTTCATATTGAATAGAGTATTTTAAGCACTGGTAAAGATAAAATATGTCAATAAAACAGCGATATTCTTTCTATTATGAAAGCATAGATAATGAAATGAGGCAGCAGGTAGAAAGAAAGGGATACAACTGTAGTGCTTGCAGTCTTTGTTTAATATTATGTGAATATATGCCTACGCTGTTTGCAATATCCCAGTCATCCAGGCATTCACTGTCAAATGTGAAAAGACAACTTTCGCAACTTGTTTCTGTTGCACTTTCAATGTGACTTGATGTAATGTCACATTATCATTATATCTAAACTCCTTTCAATTTACTAATCTATGTGTTTTAAATATAATTTTATCTGTGGCAACTCTGGGAAATACTGTGGAATTATTAATTTCAATACTGTTGTTTGAGGGTTCAGATCCACACAGATCCCTTTTGCAGCATAAAAAAATGGTTAAACATGTATCACTTACATGCAAAGTATTTGATCTACAATAATTTTTTTTCTTCTCTTATTTATATGCTGTTAAGAATTGTGCACTGTTGACTGGCAGCATTTAATAGCTTATAAATGCATTTCACTGATCAAGTTAAAACTGACAAATTTTATATGGGATGTCATCAACAGTGCAATGAAGATTGGTATTGCTGTGATTTACTCAGCAGTCTGAACAGTGCTGAGTGAATCCATTAACGCTGTTGCACTCCTATCTATGTGGCATAATGTATAAGGGTATTCAGCTTAGAGAAACAGTACAGGTGATGCAAGGATCAAAACCTGTTCCCAGATCATTTGATCGAGGGAGTTCATAATAATTATTGGCACTCATTTTGTTGTATATATGCGGTGATGTGGGAAACTCAACCAAGTTCAGTATTGGCTAAAATTGACAGACAGGTAAGTAATTTGAAATGATGTAAATATGAAATGTGTGTGCTGTGTGAAAAATGAAAGCCTTTATGCTGTTCTATGTCCCCTACTTCATTATCACAACATTAGTGAAAGTCCTGATATTGTGAGACATACATGATAGCAGTGATGTTGCAATGAAACCTGAGACGGTTGAATATATCACTGTAATGCATTACTAGCTGTGCTCACTGATACATATAAATTGCGATTCACTTCATGTGTCTTCAAATTGTTGTTCCCCAAAAGCTGTTTAAATGCTTTTGCTGAAAGTACCTGCTTGATGTTGCAAGGAGATGTGAGAAGGATGGGTTTTTCACTTGAATGCTCTTCTTGCTCTGGTCATTGCTAGATATACCCATGCATTGCATTTAATTTACTTTCTGTATTTTTCTTTGTTATATATTCATTATCTAATATCTTTTCCATCTGCTCTCAACTCAGCAGTGCACAAACAGGGTTCACTATCCTATAAAAAAGTGAAACATTTAGTGTAGGCTGCCTTAGATAGAGCAAATATGCCTGGTGTTTTTGCACAACTCTCAGCAACAGGGATAGTACTTGCATCATAAAATGCACCTGACAGATATCAAATTCTGTGATACAAAGTGTAACTGAAGTGAACTGAGAAAAATAAGGCCCATGAATCACCGTTCCAATCCTGTATAGAGATTGCACTGCAATTATTCAAAATATGTCACCATCCCCTTCTTTTTAAGGTTCATTTGCTTGTAAGTTGGCAACATGCAAATGCAGTTCATTACCTAAGGAAACAAAGTGAAAAATGTAGTTCTGGCTGTCTTAGGTAGAGCAAATATGTCTGGCATTGTTGCATAGCCCTCCTCAACAGGGATAGTGCCTATTTTATAAAATGAACCTGACAGGTGTCAAATTCTGTGGTACAAAGTATAACTGGAGTGAATTAAGAGAAATAAGGCCAATGGAGCATTGTTTGAATGCTGTATACAGATCATGATTACAATTCTTCCCAAGATGTCCTTTTTTCCTTTCTTTTTAAGGCTAATTTGCTCACCACTTGGCAGCACACAAACCGAGTTCACTAAGGGAAAAAAGGGAAAAATGTAGTTATGGTTGCCTTAGGTACAGCAAGCACAACCTGGCGATAGTGTGCTTTCTTTAACAGTCGGAACAGTACTGACACAAAGCAAATTGCACCTGTTATAGAGCTATCTCTGTGGCATAATGGGCAAGTGCTGAAACTTTGAGTAAAGATTACAGCTGGTTAGAGATTCAAATCCAGCTATAAGATACTTTTTGCAAAGGTGTAAGAAGCCCATTTCTCACAACATTTTGAACAGAACTATAATAATAAAAAATGATGATATTACACCTGTTTCATGTAAACAATTTATCTGTGAGCCTTGCATAATAAACCTTTTCTATTTATCATATATCATTAATGTTTCAAATATAACCTCAAGCTGATGTGTCCAGTTTTCTAGCTATGACAATTATTATATTAATAGAAAATGTGCTTGCATATGTATAATAGGCATATGTTTAATAGGCATAATACTTTTGTTATAATCATCATGACTCATCACATATCAAGACTATGTGTTTAGGACCCCAATGTCTTCTGATGTACATATGTAACATAAACCGACCTGTATTAATCAACACACTCAACTGCATCTATCTGAATCATTTTTACTAACAGAAATAATGACTTTTACATAGGAATACATTCCAAGAAATAATTACAACCATACACTTATAGCCTCTTTTAGGTATATTTCCAATCATTCAGAAATGGCTGTATGTCTACTTTCCATATAAGGTAGCACTTTTGTGGCAATGTCAGTTAATAAAGTAAGTTTCAATTTTTTTATCCTTTATCTCATGGGTTTGATTTCCAGCTGTTACAATAATATTTGAACAATACGTAAGCCACAACATGACAATATGTCTTAAATAATCATCTTTCACCTTCCAAACTGCAATTCTTAAAAGCCATGCCATTAGGCATTCCATTGTTGAACACTGGAACCTGTGTGCAAGGGTTGAGCAACACATATGACAAAGCTCAACACCATATTTCACACCTCTACCACCATGTGTTGTAACTAGTGCCAATGTGTCTGTTAATGAGTCTGTCTGTTTTTAATTGCATAAATGCAGTTGGCAAGGCTGTGTACCTTTGTACAATACCAGTAACACATGAGGTCTGAACTGGGTACCAGCTCAGATACATTTTGTTAGCTTGAATTTTGCAGACATGGCATACTCTGGAACACAAAGCTGGGGTGTTGTAGAGTCCAGACTTTTTGTGGCACTCTTTGTGAAGTGCTACAGCTGGAGGCTGCTGGAAGAGAATGATAACATGTCTCAGTATAAAGCTGAGGCTTGGAATAGCTTAGCCTAGGTTGTCTACAATGCAACAGGCATGCAACACAATAGGGAACAATGTCATCACCACTATAGTAACCTCAAGAAGCAAATGCAGGACCTCCTAAGCTAATGGGAGGTTGGTTTTAGGATCATGAACACCCCCAAATTGTGTCAGTATACTGACCCATAACCTGTCTATGATACGGCAGTAATTATCTAGTCAGCCAACATAGTTACTCATTATGCACCCATATACCTTTCTTTTCATTTTGTGCTTTACAACTGCAGAGGAGATAGCTGGAAACCACAAGGCACACCAGGAGAAATTTACTTACCTCAGAGATGCATGGGGTAAGTACTAGTCATATAACAATTCAAGCCATAATGTTATTTTCATTCCCTCAAGCAGTGGCATCTTGAGCAGTCATACCCTGAAGCAGCAATTATTTTTTCTTAATGGACTGGTATTAATAAAAGTTTAACAGCAGTATGCCAGGAAGCATTACATTACAGTAAGTGTAATTATTAAAATTAGAATGCATAATTCCTATCCATTATAGGGAAAAAAAGGCTGCTGTGTCTTATGTCATAACAGTGACATGTATTTATTTTATAAAGCATAAATACTTTTACTTCTGATGAAGTCTTTTAACAGTAAGATGAAAGTGCTCGATGGTTTTAATTTTTATGCATTAAATACTTCCAGTTTCCATTGCAGTCCCCTTGGTTTTATTATTTTTTTATATGTTGTTCTAGTGTCGTTTTGTGTTTCTGGTTACTACTTTTTAACATAACCATCCAACTAATAAACAGTGGTAATATCACCCATTTAACTGAGTACTGTTGCAGTTGTGTCTCAACATGATCGTGAGGAGCTTGCTATTCAGGCACTAATGTTTAGCTTGTGATCCTGGGTAGTTATTTCAAATCCACTCATTAAAGCTCAGACTACATTTCTCTGTACATGTCACTACCACTGTTGTTAAGCACATTTCCTTTCTGCATATATAGATGTTGATTCCTCTTACTAAAAGCTATAATAATTTATCACATAGCTATCCTTTTACTCAGAGTAACGATGACATGTGATTACATTTTCCTTATATAACATATGTAGAAAGTGTTATCCTCTGCCGCCACAGCAACTACAAGCATACATATCCCTTGCAGTAATAACACGATGTAATGCCTTCACATAATGATACATCTCACAACTATAGTCGCATTTCTAAATGGTGCATTCATCCTGTAAAATGTTATGTACTGTCTGTTGTAAAATGCTCATGTGTTCAGGGCCTGTTAGCATTGTTGTGCCTTATACTATAATGCATGAATGACATCCACCGCAGTTATAATGTGTCTAGTTACAGTGTGACAGTCCTCCAGCATCCCCTTAATCTCAGGGATTGTTTGCAACATGTACATATGATGCAATAAGTTAGCACGGGTGGATTGTCATGCAAGTTATAAGACTTCCATTGTGGATCTTGTGGTTCATCTGGATGTTATTATTCAGTAGTGTCACATGGATTGTTGTTCATTTCCTAAAAGACACAGTATCAATGTACTGACATTACACAAACACTATTGTCACTAGTTATTCATATCCATTTTTATGTTGGATAATGATATATCATCGCAGGTTGTGATTGCATAGCAGTGAAATGTTTCTCTGGGGCATGTCATGATATGAGTACTACTGTGGTATGTGCATTGAGTACTGACTTGTATAACATACATACACAGATAGACTATGGGTCAGTTGTGGACAGTCTGTGTCCTACATGATGGAAACAGCTTCCTTGTCTTCGAAACAGTCATATTGTAATTCTCACTGCTGTGTAGATAGTAACATATGTAGCTCTTTTCCAGCATTGTGAATAAATCTGATAATTCATATTATAATCATACCTTATGTCTTAACACATGCAACTTAAGCCCCCCTCATTCCACCTTGCACTGACTCATTCAACTACCTCTACTATTACTTCAACCAACCCAAAACAATCCCTCCCCTACTAAAAATGAATTTTCTCTCTAATATCTATTGTACTATACTCTCCAATCTCAAGTATACTATTACCCTCTCCTTGCATAATATTTTCCTAACCTTCTAATGGCTAGTAGCTATATATTTTGAAATGTTAAACCTACAATTGAGTTTATAACAAAAGTATTCACTTTATGTAAATGTTGAAATTTCTGTATTAAATTATGTCTTTCCATTTTTGTAACATTGTGACAAGCCAATTGCAAATATCATGGAGCTTATCTGTAAATGTTTAATTAGCTGCATGAACTATGTCCTTTTGTAACATGTGAAATGTAACTTGCAATTATTGTGGAGCTTTTCTCCCCAGGCCTCCACTGAAAATGGGCTCTTCTTGGCCCAGTGGACTTCCTCGGTCATCAAACTTAAATAAATAAATAAAATAAATTAATTTGATTGAGTTATTTGTGACAGCCTCCATTGCATTCTCAAGTGGTACATGCAGCCAATACAGAGGACTAGAGAGAGCCTTATATAATATGCAGGGGTTTGAATCTAGTAACATCTGTCTGTCACCAAATGCAGCAGACAACATTGGCTTACACACAGGCATTTTTTATGGCACACCAAAAGGCTACCTTTATCAGGTTTTTTTCTACCAGGTAGGTCATCCATATACCTAATGTGGTAGAAAAGTTCTGCAAGCCCTTCAAGGGTGTTCCTTATGACATGAACAACACGTGTATTTATGTAGTGACCATGATTGTTATGTACCTCTCTGATAGCTGTTCTGGCATGTGTTCAAAAATGAGATGAAGCAAACATTTATGTCATTCATTGTTCATATGCATTATCTATTCACAAGATTATGTTCTGCGTTACATGTCTTCCTCCCAAAATGTCTTGATTACTGCAATTGTTTTTGTCACACTAAACAGCTAATGACAGATGAGTGATTCCATAAAAATTTCTTTCTGTATGGCATGCTACCAGACCATCAAAAACTGGGATTGGTCCTCTGTTACAACACTTTCTACTGTGTTGCTACTGTTGATTTGCTGTTATGTTAGTGTTCCCTATAATTCCATTTCAGCATGTATATTAGTACTATGTCAAACAAGTCAAGAAATCAGCAATAGCAAAAATTGACTCCTGACATGTCGTCCTCTCTGTCTTGTTATTTGTGGCTTATGTATTTTGTTTGTTATTAGATTAGCATTTAGCATTTATATAACTATACAACACTTGTTTGTCTATTACATGCTCATAGGTGATGAACCTTTTTCCTACTGGTGCCACTGTCATTTCTTTGCTAATACATGTCCATTTCTGATTTACCTGACATTATGGGTGTAAGGTTCTTTTGTTCTTGTGTATACATGCTGAGGTGAAGAATACAGTAGTGGTGTCAGCTTGAATACATAAATTCCATGTATATACATGTCATTTGCAATAACTACATTCTTTGCATTCATCCCATAATGTTTCTTCTGTCCTTGCTGTTGTCTCAAGTCAGCATTTAATTCAAATATATTACATTTTCACTCCCCTTTGTTTACACGGCAGCTTTACGTCCCTATCACATCCTTTGTTAGCATGTCTGTTTTTATTTTTGCCCATAATGGTGAGATTACCATTGACATTAATTATCATTATATCAATACTGCTGGATTTTTTGTCAGAAGTGCTTCTTATACACTTTCGTTACACTTGCCTACCTGCAGGATATGAGTACACTTTAAACATTTCTCCTTTTCGACATGAATTATTCATTATAACAATTTAGTGTACCACTTCCCCCATTTCACTTCCCCTCAATCTGCGCTCTTTCCCTCTTCTTGCCCTTAATATGTCTGCACTACAGAACATGCTCGTATCTAAGCATTGCTTACATGCGAGTCATTTTGTTTACATTTTGTGCTCACTCTTGCAAACACATTTCCATGGCCATGATGCTGAAACTACTGAATAGTTTTATTAGTTTGGACACTGTCTCATTTGAGATAAAGCTAGGTACATTCTGTGCTTAGAAACAGATAATACAAGCATATTTGCACAGGCTATTTATTCAACTTAGAAATAACTTTTTAATCTCCACTTTCAGTAGCTTTAAAATATCCCTGACCATATGAATATGAATATGAACAGTACATGACCATATGGTTGCAATAGGTTAAAGTCTACTTGTTTACTTGAGAAAAAGCAAAATAAGATATACAACTTTAAGATAAATGGATTTTTATAGCACTGTACAGTCGTGCATTTTTATTGTCAAATACACAAACAGCAATAAGGCATTATCCAGTCTTTAAATATGAGTGAGCTATGCTCTATAGTTTGATATATGATATAGATAAGGATAAACTAATGTCAAACTGAGGTTAAGTCAGCAGCCTTGTATTAACATTTCTAACAGTGAATATGTTACTAATGCACGTAGAGCTATATTTTACTTTTTAAAAACCTAATAGCATTAAATAATATAGTATATTTAAATGAATTAATGTTATGAAATGGTCATTAGAAGACAACTCCCAAATCAGCAGATAAAGAGCAGCATAAAAATAAATTTTGTCAGTGTAATCTTGCTTTTATTAAAGAAGAAGCTGATATCTTAGAGGTCATTATGTTATTACTGAAATTCCTGTGGTCAACTTTTTCTATTGTTAAAGAATGAATACATAACAACAAAATAAAATTGACTTCCTGAGGCAAAATGTGCAAATTTAAATCACTGGTGGCATACTGGCTACACAGACGTATTAAGCCAGAATGATCAAGCTATAGTCTACACACGTTATTTAATGCAGTGGATAAATTTGTGCAGAATAAACCTTTATGCACATAAAGAAAAAAAGCTTCAAAATGTAACTGTGCAGTAACTACCAGTATTCTTTTATGTTATATTGTTATTATTGCATTGTGGAACTAAAGGATTCATTAGATGCTATACAGTACATGTTCACATATTACAGATTTTTTTCTACAATCTAAATACACAAGCTTCCCTTCTAATGCACCCATGAAGGCTAGATGAATAAATGGTTGAAAAGTCTTACAGTACATTTACACCAAATGTAGGAGTTATCTGTGCTCAGTCATTCTACTACACATTGCTACACATTTCCTTTAACTTGAAAAGGAATTAAACAGACACTATGGTTCTAATTAAAAAATGTTACCATGAGGTGTACCCCTTGTATGTAAGTGTGTGTGTGTGTGTGTGTGTGTGTGTGTGTGTGTGTGTGTGTGTGTGTGTGTGTGTGTGTGACAGGGTGAATGAGGGTTGGTGCCTATGATAACAGGATGCATAGACTAACAGTATTAACTACTGTGCGAAAGTTGTAATCTGCACTCATGGTAGAAATTTCGATTCAGAGATATGCAAATGAGCTGATAATGAGGTCTTTCCTCATTATGGCTAATGTGTCTCTGAATTACAAATTCCCATACTGTGTAAATAGCCCATTTGTACTGTAGCTCTTAGCATGAACACTGGGGCTGTTTCTGAACCTTCATGCATGTGCTTTTATTCTCTAGTTGTACTGAGGTGCTTAGGTCTTGGGACAGCTAAATAATGCTGAATGCTCTTATTACTATGCATATATAATTCATAGATTCATAGGTGTTTATTAGGCTAATGACCACAAGGGCCTTTTTAAGTCTAGCCATGCATCTCAAATCTCTGACAATTTCAGATACCCTTGATGAGTATAAGCATGGGCCTGGGAGATGAACCATTTACAGGTTACCTGTTTGCATTAGAGACATAGGTCCCAAACTAGGGATGAATTTCTGGTTTCCCATCCAATTGTCCAAGTTGCACTTGTATTGGGTTAGGGAGGAACTCTGCTTCACATAGATGGGGAGCCTGTTCTATAGACAGGGTGGTCTCTGGGATACATACCTATCTCTCCAGCAGGTCCCATTTATATCACAGGCAAGGTTTAAGTCTTTAGAATGGGTAATTCTGGTACTGTCTGTTTTGTGGATATGCAGAAGGTCCAACAGAGTAGGTCTGACAATGCCCTGTATGCCAGGCATAGATCTCCCTTCAAAAGCCTGCAGGAGACCGAATACAGGGATATGGCCTTGAGGCTGTCTGCATAGGACATATTACTTACTCCCTGTATTCTTTTAGTGAGGAACCTCTGTGGACGTTCCAGTTGTTGGATATGCCTGGTTAGGTACATACCAAAGGGTGCATTGTACTCAATGATAGGTCTGATGAATGCCGAATACAGTGGAACCATGACTTCCTTGAACTTAGATGCCATACCTTTGTTTATAAGCTGTGCAATATAGAATGATTTCCTCACCACTGTGGACACGTGATTATCAAAGGTGGGATTACCATCTATGTGTGTCCCTAAGTCCCTGACTACTTGGTCAGCTCTAAGGGGTGTGTTGTCAATATGATAGTTACAAGGGATAAATGACTTCCCAAAGGATACTATTATGCATTTCTTGGCATTTAGTTTTAGGCCATGGCTCTTACACCAGTTATTTGTCTGTGTCAGCCCCTCCTGTAGAACATTTGTGTCAGTGTGAGATTCAATAACAGCTCCTAATTTGCAATCATCTGCAAATTTAGTCAGCCAGAGACCACTGACATTGACCTTGACTTCTGAGAAGTAAATGCCAAAAAGGATCGGCCCAAGGATTGATCCCTGAGGGACTCCACTTGTGACTGTCATCTTTGTAGAGGTGGACTCCCCAGTTCTAACTTCCTGGGTCCTGTCTGTGAGCTAGTTGGCTATCCAACAGGTGACATATGGGTTTGTGCCTAACCTCTTGAGTTTGTCAATACTGCCCTAGTGGGGTATTGTGTCAAGCGCCTTGGCCATGTCAAGGTAAGCAGTGTGAATGATTTTGCTCTCACCCATTGCTTTGGTGAACTTTTCAAAGAAGTCCACCAGGTTGAGTATGTATGATTTGTCCTTGAAACCAAACTGGGTTGGGTCCAGTGTCTGGAGGTTTACTATATCACTATTGATCATCTCCATGATAATTCTTTCCATGGCTTTACAAATAAAACTAGTTAGACTTATAGGCCTGTAGTTTCCAGAGTCTGTAGATGGCCCACCTTTGTGCAGAGGGATGACTGTTTCCTTTCTCCATTCATGAGGCATGAAGCATGTTTGGAGGCTACAGTTAAATAGTAATTCCAGAGGCCTTGATAGATCATGTTTCATGCTATTTACAAGGTATCCTGAGATATTGTCTGGGCCTATTGATGCAGTGTTCTTCGTCTTAGACAGAGCATTAAGGACCTGTTCCCTAGTGATAGTGAGGGAGTTATATTTGATGATATTTCCTGAAGGAAGGTTGAGTGGGAGAGCGGAATAAAGTTGGAGCTGAATTTATCAGCCAGGAGGTTTGCTATATCTTCTGGCTCAGTATAGGCAGCTCCATTTACAATGAGCTCTGCACACAATTGTGTATTGCCTTTGAGGTTGCGGACATAGCTAAAAAATGCTTTGTGGTATTCCTTGGCCTGGGAGGCCAAACTTACCTCAACTTTGGCTTTGGTAGACTTTATTTGTCCTCTGCATTGTTTGTTTAGTTTGATAGGTTCATAGATTCATAGATTATAGGTTCATAGATTAGTACTAAGCTAACTGCCCTTGCGAGCCATTTTAAGCCTAGCCAATTATCCCTTGTAAGACTCAAACCCTGCACCTTGTGTTTGCAAGGCAAACACCTTAACCATTAGGCCACCCTCCTTCTGAGTGCTGCACCTCCTCATTTTTGCCATGATGTTCTTCCTCCTGTTATACATCGATTGATTTTGTGATTCCACCAAGGTGGCTTGTTTTTTGAGTTAATTCTATACTTCTTCCTGGTGGGTACAGCTGCCTCTATGAAGCTGTTAACATGCTTGTACAAGGTTTCTGTGAACAGATCTGTATAGGCAAAAGTCTTCTCTGGGTTTACAGGAGCTTGACATTTTGCCAGCTTCTCACTTAATAGCAGGAGGTTAGCCTTAGAATAGTTCCTGAATATTCCCAGTTGAGCTGCGGGCCCAGGTTTTATTTTTACTTCAAAGGAGACCATTTTGTGATCTGACATTACCAAGGAAGCCATTACAGTAGGGGGTGTGCAGCACTCTCCCATATTAGTGAGGACCAGATCCAGTATGGTTGCACCCATGATTTTTGTTTTGACTATCTGGTGCAGGGAGTTTGTGTTTACAAAATCCAGGAATCTCTGTGCATGTACATTTGATGTTGTATAGGATTCCCAGTTAACAGTGGGGTAATAAATGGGTTTCCTGGGTCATAGAGGGGGACCTATAGCTTGCTTAGATCATGCATGTTTGTGCTGTATGTGTATTAATTGCCAGTGTGATTCTTCTGGGTATTCTTAAAGAAGTGCACAGCAGAGCAATGGGCACCAGTAACATGTTCAATAATTATGAAATATTTTTTTTTAACACAACAAAAAAACAGCTTATAGTGTTTTAGTGTTATCTCTCCAGCAGGAATCATTTGTCCACATTTTAAAGTTGATTTATACCAAATAACATTAGATTTCTGGCAAATCTATGCAAATACTTCTGAGAAGAATGAAGAGCTTAGTAACCCATAATGTAATTAACAGGAATCACCTTTCAGCAACTTAAGTAAACTTCATGTAAGCCACATTAAACATATTTTAGAGCTCAGGAAAACACATGCGCTAGGAAATGCACAAATCAGAAAATCAATATTATAACTCAGATAAGATCATAAAGCCTTTGCACATGCTGTTTGTTAGTGCAGGGACTGTATGCTTTTCCATCCATCAGTAAACAGAACTATACATTAATGGGTCTTCAACAGTTTAGAAACATGGCTGTGATGTTCTAATTAATGAAATATCAGTGGTACACAAAAGGAGAAACACAAAAGACTGTTTCAGTATTTAAAACTTAAGCATTTACCTGGTCCTTAAAATACTTTCAAGGCAATTATAAGAGTTATATTTTTTATTTCATGAAAGTATGGAGCCAAAATGGATACATAAATGAGAAAGCATTAAAAACAAATCATTTACGTATTTGCAGTTGAGGCTTTTGTCTCCTTTGGGAATCATACTCCTCAAAATGGGTTCATGAATAATATAATGACAGACTGTTTTTTTTTTTTGCTGCACCTTAAGGTGCCAATTCTGGCAGTTCATTTTTTTCTGCCATAACACAACTACGTGATATGATGAGCTATGCGGATATAATGCCATACTATTCTATTCAGCATCATAAATTCACCATGGCCATAGTCTCCTTAGCTGGGTATGATACTATATTGGTGCCATTATATGTTGCTACAGCCCTCAGATAGATACATACCTAGGCAGATAGAGAAAGAGAGAGAAAGATACTGTGCAATATAGACAATGTTACCTTATGCTATTTAATAAAATATATATTGCTTGAATATGTCTGTCCATTCAGAGCAACTGAAAGTACATTTCTATCAAGTCCAACTTTACATCTAAAATGGCAATACAACTGTCATAACCTGCAGCACTATTCAAAGCAAGCAGCCTTCCTCCGTCAATACTACCTAAGCTGCATAAAGTGACATGTTTTATTTAAAATAATTAGAAATAATTCCAGGAAATCCAGCTGAAAACAAATGTGTCTGAACCCACAATGCATAGTTTATACACTTTCCAACAATAACTTTATCACAGGATCATAGGATCAAAGCAAATACAAAGCAATTGAGTCTTGTAAAAACCTATGCGATGCCAGCACCCACGGACAGTCTGAAACTCTTCTTTCAAGGAGGACTTGGTGAGTAAAACCAGGGATGAATATGTGAATACCCATGCAACTGTCCAGTTCATGTTTGAAGGAAAATAATGTATCACACTGCTTAATTTGCAGTAAAAGTCTTTTCTAGAGGTGGGAAAGACACGGGACAGAATTCCAAAAGTCTTGTTTTCAGTGTAAGTCACCAGTTAACACTGACAGCAAGTCACTTGGAGTCTGACCTCCAGTGTAAACCTGTTTATAGATAGGCCTTACACTGAAGTAAGTCACTTACACTGAGAACAATTCTTTTTGGAATCAGGGCAGACTTCCACTGACAACAATTCCTTTGGAATCTGCCCCTCTCTGTAAGGAACCTTTATCTCCACCTTGTTTTATTTATCTGCTGGTGAAAGTTTAGATCTCTTGCTCTGGTATTTTTAGGGCTTTTCAATCTGTGGAAAAAAAATCCAAGTTTACTATGTCTGTAATGGTTTAGAAGGCAAGACATAGATCTCCCCTGGGAGTATGTAAAATATTGAATAAAATGGCAGTGCTTCCACTCATTTCTAGTAGCTTAGGATATTTAAGCCAGTGATCTTCTTATTTCGGAACCTTTGTAGTTTTTCTAGTTCTTTCATATGGATAAGGTACATCCCAAATTGGATAATAATAATTGGACTAATCAATGCCGAGTATAATAGGACAATGGCCTATTTGGATCTGGAAGATATTCTCTTGGTGGTCAGCTGCATTAAGTATAAGGACTTTTTGACTATGAGAGTTATATAATGATCATAGGAGAGGGAAATATCAACCCAAGCACCAAGGTGTCTAACCACATTTTCATCTTCGAGAAGGGTATTGTCTACGTCATATGCTGGGTGGTGTGAAGGTTTACCAAATGCAACTATATTACATATTTTAGCATTTAATTTGAGCTCATTGTTAGCACACTGAGTTTTTACAAGTGTAAGTTCTTGTTTCAGGGTTTGGGAATCAGTGGGTGGTTTGACAACAACCGACAGTTTGCCCTCATCTGCAAATTTGGTTAGCCAGAAGTCTTGGTATGTGGTCTGGAGCTCAGAAACATAAAATGCCATACAAAAGTTGTCCCAGCATGCAGCATTGTAGAACACCACTGGTTACCTTCATACTCCTTGAGGATGCACTTGGTACACACACCATACGGTTTCTGTACCTTAGGTAGTTTGCATTTCATCTTACCACATAGAGATCTATTTGTCATGAAATTCACTTACTAACTGTGGTTGTATGGGTTATAGTGTCATATGCCTTGACCAGGATGAGCTATGCTGTGTGAACAGCATAGCCACTGTCGATGGCTTGTGCTACTCTCTCAAAGAAAACCAGAATCAATAAAGTATTTACAAGCACAAACACTGAACGACTGAAAAATTACTAAAAAAATGAAAACCATACAAAGGGATTTTTCTTCGCATTCTTTATCTTTTTTACTTTGTTTTGTGTGAGAGTGTGTTTATGTGTGTGTGTGTGTGTGTGTGTGTGTGTGTGTGTGTGTGTGTGTGTGTGTGTGTGTGTGTGTGTGTGTGTGTGTGTGTGTGTGTGCATGAGCACGTGCATGTGTGTTGATGTGTATATGTATGTTTGTGTGCATGAGCATGCATACCTGAGTGTGTGTGTGAATTTAGAATATCTGATCTGATATTGTTAATCCTCGTCCACTTCCTTATGTATGGGTTACGGTTCCCATATCGGAACTGAGACAGCCATATACCAAGCTCGCGCCAGTGATAAACTCTTGAGCTAAGCAATCTCTTACCCATAAACCCCCTCTCCCTGTTACCTCAGATTTCGTTTGCCGCATCGCCATCAGGTTGTGTCAGGCTGTTGCTCTTGAGCTAAGTGAAACCTTTTTTTGTCCTTCTATTTCAAAATAAGGACTTTTTCTCTCAGAAAAGTTGATTTTCTGATCTCTCTTACCTTATTACATTTAGCGACTCCCTTTTCTTTCAGTTTTCTAAAAATTTTTTAGTCACTTTCACCCTTTTTATCTAATGTAAGATATCAGTTGATTACCATATTTGGTAGATAGCTTTTCCTTTCTTTCCTTCAAGTAATTTTGTGTTTTTGTATTATTGTTGGTATTTGCCTTTCCTTTAACATGACAGATAAAAAAGGTAGTACTGGTTTTAAAAGATGTTATGATTGTGGACATAAACTACCTACTTCAGATGTACATTCTTTGTGTGTTTTCTGTTTAGGTGTGCCTCACTTAACTGTTGACCCACCCTGTGGGATTTGTAAGAATTTATCTGATATTGTTAATCCTCATCCACTTCCTTATGTATGGGTTACGGTTCCGATATAGGAACCGAGCCGGCCATATACCAAGCTCATGCCAGAGATAAACTCTCGAGCTAAGCAATCTCTTACCCATAATCCCCCTCTCACTGTTACCTCAGATTTCGTTTGCCGCATCGCCATCAGGTCGTGTCAGGCTGTTGCTCTTGAGCTAAGTGAAACCTTTTTTTGTCCTTTTATTTCAAAATAAGGACTTTTTCCTCTCAGAAAAATTGATTTTCTGATCTCTCTTACCTTATCACATTTAGCGACTCCTTTTTCTTTCAGTTTTCTAAAAATGTTTTAGTCACTTTCACCCTTTTTATCTAATGTAAGGTTTCAGTTGATTACCATAGTTGGTAGAGAGCCTTTCCTTTCTTTCCTTTGAGTAATTTTGTCTTTTTGGTATTTGCCTTTCTTTTAACATGACAGATAAAAAAGGTAGTACTGGTTTTAAAAGATGTTATGATTGTGGACATAAACTACCTACTTCAGATTCACATTCTTTGTGTGTTTTCTGTTTAGGTGTGCCTCACTTAACTGTTGGCCCACCCTGAGGGATTTGTAAGAATTTTTCCAACAGGACACTGATAGAGAGGAAAAATAAACTTTTGCTGAAAGGGTTACTAAAGTCTCCCTTTTCAGAGGCTATTTCTGGGTTGGAGGCCTCAACCCCTCCAAGATCCCATAAAAAGAAGTCTGAGGATGCTTCTAAGGCTAAATCTCTTCCTTCGTCCCTGGCTGTGGACTGTCATCAACCAAGAAAGAAAGCAAAGATTTCTGCTTCGGATCCAACTCTCTCGGATCTGACACCTTTGGCACCTAGATCTTTGGCTCTGAAAAAGTCCTCGGCACCACCTATGTCTATGCCACTGATGTCCTTTGCTGTATTGGAACTGAGGGGCCCCTCAGTTCAGACTTCTTTACCGGCACTGACCTCACAGTCGGCGCAGACCACCATTGTTTCAGAACTGACAGCTCAGTCCTTGTTTACTATTTTATTGGTTCCAACCTTGGCACCGACAACTACTTCGGCACTGACCTTTTCATCGGTGCAGACCATTACATCGGCACCGATTACTTCCTCAGTGAAGACACCTGTAGTGCAGTCCTTTACGGCACCATTGTTTGTGGTGCAGTCTATTGAGATGGGCAACGACCTACCCTCATCTCTAGATAGACCTGTTTCCCCCTCAGCTGTTTCTGTGAGATCTACCAGAAGCCTCTCCCAACATGACGTATTGCAACTTGTGGATCAAGTGCTTTTGGCCAGAGGAATTCCACCTCTCAAGACCTATCCTTTACCTTGCAATCTATTGACATAGCACAGTCTTCGCCCTCTACTGTTCCCTTTATGGATCTCTCTAAGGAGACACAGTTGCCTTGGTGGCAGAAAAATTTTGCTATGACACAGGATTTGACTTTTCTCAGCCATCCTGGGACCCCCAGTTGGCAGGCTAGATCACCTAAGGGAGAGGTGACTTCTCCCTTGGGCACTCATCCCTCTTCTAGTGGACCTGCCTTCCAAGTCATGCAGAATGCCTTGGCGTCTACAGCTGATACTGTGCTTACTATCTCACCATCCTCCTCTGAACCACTATGTACACAGGTCACTTCTAGTGGACACCGGGCACAGAGGTCTCAGGATATACTCCCACAGGATACCCTCTTGGTGTTGCCTTCCCCAGCACCTCCCTCTGAAGAAGTTCATTGGAAATCCTCATGCAAGAGGAAGCATATGGACTCCACTGAGGAGTCTCTCACTGAAGACAAAGACTTTGATGATGGGGATGTGTAATTTCACAGAACCCTTCAAGGCTTCCTTTCTCAATGCCCCCATCGAGTCTTCCTCCTTGTTTGGACCCAAAGTCAAAACTACATTGGCCAGATGTGAACAGGACGGTAAGACCCTGTCTGCCGTAGGTGTCCATTATTCTTCCCCCAACATGCTTTCTCCAGAAACCAAAAGAGCGGGAAGGTGTGGTACAGAAAATTTCAGGGTCCTTTCTGTGGCACACAGGCTGATTTTTCCCCTAGGGGCAGAGGGGGAAACTCACAAGGAAGGCACCCCTTTCAGGGCAGAGGGGGTTCGCGTAATCAGGGTTGCAGAGATTCCTTCTCCGGGCAATGCTACCAGCGCTCCTGAAAAGTGGCCCAACCCCTTTCCTCTGGAAGTGGTTGGGGGACGTTTCTCTTTGTACCCTTCTGCCTGGCTAACCATTACCAATGATTCTTGGGTACAAAGGATAATAACCAGAGGTTACAAGATCCCCTTCAAACTTTGTCCTGTCCCTCCATCAAGATTTCCCAATGTTCCACCCAGTCAAAGGGAAGAAGCAGCTCTAGAGATTACAAAGTTGCTAAACAAAAGAGTCATCCAAGTAGTTCCAACAGACCAGATAGGATCCGTATTCTACTCGAGACTATTTTTGGTACTAAAGAAAACCGGGGACTGGAGACCAATTTTGGATCTCAGTGTGATAAACAAATTTGTGAGTGTGCAAATATTTTGGATGGTCACTATACAGTCTATCATTCCTCTCTTGGAAAACGATGATTGGATGTGCTCGATAGATCTTCAGGATGTGTACTACCACATAAAGGTGGACAGACCATCAAGAAGATTCCTGTGCTTCTGTGCAAGAGCCAGTCATTACCAGTTCAGAGTACTGCCCTTTGGACTCTCTACAGCCGTCAGAGTGTTTTCAAAATGCATGGCAGTTGTCAGAGCTCACCTGTGACTTCAAGGTTTTCAGGTTTTTCCATATCTAGATGAATGGCTCCTCTCCGCCCCCACCAGACAACTATTGGAGGAAGCCCTGGCATACTCTTTCAATACTATCGAAAAGTTGGGCATAACAATAAACTGGCAGAAATTCAATCTCATCCCTTCTCAGTCCACAGAATTCATAGGGGTCATTTTAGACTCAAAAACTTGCAGAGTGTCCATACAATCAGACAGCAACTGTTACCAGTTCTCTCAATGGAAATGTCCAGTGCTCACTTGATCCTGCAGCTGTTGGGCTTCATGGCAGCTTGCATCACCATTGTCCTCTTAGCCAGGTTTCACATGAGGCTTCTACAATAGCTATTGCTCACCCAATAGTATCCTTTTCAGCTTCCCCTTTCAGCCAAGATTCACATAACTCAGAGATGCAAACAAGATCTAAAGTGGTGGTTGAACCACAACCCATCACAATGGTCTTGCCCCTACTCCCCTCAGCAGCCTAAGGCTTCAGTGACCACAGACGCCTCCCTGATGGGGTGGGGAGGGCTATGTCAGGGTCAGACAGTCCAAGGCACTTGGTCTGAAGTGGAGGCCCATCTGCATATAAATGTTTTAGAGCTGAGAGCGGTGCTTCTGGCATTGCAGGCATTCCATCCCTTGCTGCCATCAGGGACAATTGCAATACAATCAGACAACATGGCGGTAGTCTGGTACATCAATAAACAGGGCGGAACCAAATCCTACCCCCTCTGTCAAGAGGCCATGAGGATATGGCAATGGGCAATGGCTACCAACCGCTTTCTTCTAGCAATGCACATTCCCGGGAGTTCCAACGTGTTAGCAGACAGACTCAGCAGGTTCATTCTTCAACCTCACAAATGGTCCCTGATTCCTGTCATAACGGCGGAGGTCTTCCACCATTAGGGCCATCCATGCTGCAACCTCTTTGCATTCCCGACCAACTTCAAATGCAGCAACTACTTTGCCCTGATTCCCCCCTCCAGGACAGTCACCCAGGGATGCTCTAGTTCATGACTGGCCCTCGGATCTTCTTTATGCCTTCCCACCCACTCCCCTCATTCCCCAGTTTCTAAAGAAAGCCCATCAGTTGAAGAGCAAAGTGATCCTTATTGCTCCATATTGGCCTTGTCAGATTTGGTTCCCTTTTCTGTGGCCTCACCTGTTAGATCAACCATTGATTCTTTGTCCAACCTTGGAGTTGATCTCCCATCCACAGAATCTGATTCAATCCAACCTGCACAGTCTGAAGCTCACAGCTTGGCTCCTCCAATTCTCTTGATTGCCAGGCAAAATGATCTTCCCTGAAAAATACGGTACATTCTTATTGCATCTCATAAGCCCTCCACTAGAATGACGTATCTAGTTAAATTGAAAAGATTTACCTGTTGGCTGAAAGATGAGGAAATTGATCCCTTTTCAGCACCGGTGTCGATGGTACTCGAATATCTTACCATCCTATTTCAGTTGGAGCTGTTAGCATGTGCCATTAGAGTACATTTGGCTGCGATCTCTAATTTCCACGAGAATGTCCAAGACTCCTCCCTCATGTCTCACAAGTTATGTAAAGCCTTCATAAAGGGTGTGAATCATCTGAAACCCCCCTTATGGGATCCTATTCAACCTTGGGATTTATTTTTAGTTCTTCAAGCTCTGACATTGCCCCCTTTTGAACCAGGTGCTTCATGCAACCTCAAATATCTGTCGTGGAAGACCTTGTTTTTGGTCGCTATTACTTCTGCCAGACGTATCTCTGAGCTTCAGGCCCTATGTACAAAGAGTCCATACTTGATTTTTCATCCAGACAGGGTATCCTTAAGAACTAACCCTTCCTTCTTGCCAAAAGTAATTTCTGAAATGTCTATTAATCAGACCATTGAATTGCCAGTGTTTTTTCCTGATCATTCTAATGAGGGAGAGTACTGCCTACATACCCTAGATGTACACAGACAACTCCGTTTCTATTTGCAAAGGACTAAATCTTTCCGTAAATCAGACCAGTTATTCTTGGCTTTTTCTGGAAATAGATTAGGATGTGCTGTTGCTAAGGTCACATTGGCTAGATGGTTAAAAGACACTGTGACCCATATTTATTCGGTACACAATACTTCTTTGCCAACTACCATAAAGGCTCATTCAACAAGGTCAGTGGCAACTTCTACTGCCTTCCATGCCAGAGCTTCTTTACATAACATCTGTGCAGCTGCAACATGGGACACTTCTCATACCTTTATCAATCATTACAAGTTGGACTTGGCCTCCAGTAGAAGAGCATCTTTTGGTTCTATGGTGCTAAGGAATGTCCTTCCATGAAAGCTTCCCAGGAATATAGGTAGCTGGGGACTTTGTCCCATACGTAAGGAAGTGGACGAGGATTAACAATATCAGATAAAGAAGTTATATCTTACCTTAACATTCCATCTGTATTGCTGATCCTCGTCCACTCATTACGACCCTCCCTCCTTCCCCCTCCTATGGCTTCTAGTGGATCTCACCATCCTTCTCTTTAGGTCATTTGACCAGAGATAGCCTCTACCTTTTTCTAACTTGCAAACTCAATCTGAGGTAACAGGGAGAGGAGGATTGTGGGTAAGAGATTGCTTAGCTCGAGAGTTTATCGGTGGTGCGAGCTTGGTATATGCCCGGCTCGGTTCCGATATCGCAACCGTAACCCATACGTAATGAGTGGACGAGGATCAACAATACAGATGGAACGTTATGGTAAGACATAACTTCTTTTTCCAAGAGGACACTGATAGAGAGGAAAAATAAACTTTTGCTGAAAGGGTTACTAAAGTCTCCCTTTTCAGAGGCTATTTCTGGGTTGGAGGCCTCAACCCCTCCAAGATCTCATAAAAAGAAGTCTGAGGATGCTTCTAAGGCTAAATCTCTTCCTTTGTCCCTGGCTGGGGACTCTCATCAACCAAGAAAGAAAGCAAAGATTTCTGCTTTGGATCCGACTCTCTTGGATCTGACACCTTCAGCGCCTAGATCTTTGGTTCCAAAAAAGTCCTCTGCACCACCTATGTCTATGGCACCAATGTCCTTTGCTGTATTGGAACCGAGGGGCCCCTCAGTTCAGACTTCTTTACTGGCACCGACCTTACAGTCGGCGCAGACCACCATTGTTTCAGAACCGACAGCTCAGTCCTTGTTTACTATTTTATCGGCTCCAAACTCGGCACCGACCACTACTTCAGCACCAAACTTTTCATCGGTGCAGACCATTACATTGGCACCAATGACCTCCTCGGTGCAGACATCTGTAGTGCAGTCCTTTATGGCACCGTTGTTTTCAGTGCAGTTGACTGAGATGGGCACCGACCTGCCCTCATCTCTAGATAGACCTGTTTCCCCCTCAGCTGTTTCTGTGAGATCTACCAGAAGCCTCTACCAACATGACATATTGCGACTTGTGGATCAAGTGCTTTTGGCCAGAGGAATTCCACCTCTCAAGACCTATCCTTCTCCCTTGAAATCTATTGACGTAGCACAGTCTTCCCCCGCTATGGTTCCATTTATGGTTCTCTTTAAGGAGCTGTAGTTTGCCTTTGTGGCAGAACATTTTGCTACCACCCAGGATTTGACTTTTCTCAGCCATCCTGGTACTCCCAGTTGGCAGACTGGATCACTTAGGGGAGAGGTGACTTCCCCCTTGGGCACTCACCCCTCTTCTAGTGAACCTGCCTTCCAAGTCATGGAGAAGACCTTGGCATCTACCGCTTATACTGTGCTTACTATCTCACTGTCCTCCTCAGGACCATTATGTACACAGGTCGCTTCTAGTGGACACCGGGCACAGATGTCCCAGGATATACTCCCACAGGATACCCCCTCGGTGTTGTCTTCCCCAGCGTCTCCCTCTGAGGAAGTTCATCAGAAATCCTCATGCAAGAGGAAGCATATGGACTCCACTGAGGAGTCTCTCACTGAAGACACAGACTTTGATGATGGGGAAGGGTCCCCTCATTCACCTTCTGACGTATCCTTTGGTGATATCCTAGAAATCTTTAAACAATGAGGTGAATGGCAGTCCTCTAACTTGACTTCTGAGGAGTTTGTGTTCCTGCAGGCTTTTCACGCCTGGCCTCCTACCTCCTGGGATACCCCACCTGCAGACGAACTGGTCCGGCTCATTGTGCAGCATGCATGGAAGACCCCTGATACTGTTGAGGCCAGTCCCCAGAGGTCAGAAAAAATCTTGTCCTCCCTGCTTCTGAACCTCATTGGTCTAAAGGTCTCCCTGTAGATGCTCTGGTGGTGGCAGCCACAACTAAGAAAGACCTGGCAGAAGAGGAAAGCCAGACTGTCCGTCCGCCCAACATAGAGTCCAGGGCATTGGATAGGATAGGGAAGCGCACCTTTGCATCAGCGACTTTTGCTGTCAGGTCCCTGAATTATATGGCATACTTCACCAGACTTCAAAGAGACCTAGTATCTGAGCTCTCTGAAACTTTGGCAGGTGCGTGTCTGATGAGATCCGTGGCAAAGTGGCCTCTCAGCTGGTCACTACTGAATCGATTTCGAACTCCTCCATGCGCTTGGTGTCCCACACATCAGAAGGAGCGGCTAGAGCAAAGAGTTCAGGCATTGTTTTGAGACAACATGCCTGGATGCGCTTGTGTAATTTCCCAGAACCCTTCAAGGCTTCCTTTCTCAATGCTCCCATCGAGTCCTCCTCCTTGTTTGGTCCCAAAATCAAAACTACGTTGGCCAGATGTGAACAGGACAGTAAGACCCTGTCTGCCATAGGTGTCCATTATTCTTCCCCCAACATTCTTTCTCCAGAAACCAAAAGAGCGGGAAGATGTGGTACAGAAAATCCCAGGGTCCTTTCCATGACACACAGGCCAATTTTTCCCCTAGGGACAGAGGGGGAAACCCATAAGGAAGACACCCCTTTTGGGGCAGAGGGGGGTCCACGTAATCAGGGTTCCAGAGATTCCTTCTCCGGGCAATCCTACCAGCACTCCTGAAGAGCAGCCTAACCACTTTCCTCTGGAAGTGGTTGGGGGACATTTCTCTTTGTACCCTTCTGCCTGGCTAACCATTACCAATGATTCTTGGGTACAAAGGATAATAACCAGAGGTTACAAGATCCCCTGCGAACTTTGTCCTGTCCCTCCATCAAGATTTCCCAATGTTCCACACAGTCAAAGGGAAGAAGCAGCTCTAGAGATTACAAAGCTACTAAACAAAAGAGTCATCCAAGTAGTCCCAACAGTTCAGATAGGATCCGGATTCTACTCTAGACTATTTTTGGTGCCAAAGAAAACCGGGGACTGGAGACCAATTTTGGATCTTAGTGTGCTACCAAATCTGTGAGTGTGCAAAACTTTTGGATGGTCGCTATACAGTCTATCATTCCTCTCTTGGAAAAAGACAATTGGATGTGCTTGATAGATCTTCAGGATGCGTACTACCACATAAAGGTGGACAGGCCATCAAGAAGATTCCTGCACTTCTGTGCAGGAGCCAGTCATTATCCATTCAGAGTACTGCCCTTTGGACTCTCTACAGCCTCCAGAGTGTTTACAAAGTGCATGGCAGTTGTCACAGCTCACCTGCGACTTTAAGGTTTTCAGGTTTTTCCATATCTAGACGACTGGCTCCTCTCCGCCCCCACCAGACACCTATTGAAGGAAGCCCTGTCATACTCTCTCAATACTATCGAAAAGATGGGCATAACAATAAACTGGCATAAATCCAATCTCACCCCTTTTCAGTCCACAGAATTCATAGGGGTCATTTTGGACTCCAAAACTTGCAGAGCGTCCATACCGGAACACAGAATATCAAGAATCAGACAGCAACTGTTACCAGTTCTCTCAATGGAAAAGTCCACAGCTCACTCGATCGTGCAGCTGTTGGGCTCCATGGCAGCTTGCATCACCATTGTCCACTTAGCCAGGTTTCACATGAGGCTTCTACAATGGCTACTGCTCACCCAATGGTATCCTTTTCAGCTTCCCCTTTCAGCCAAGATTCACATAACTCAGAGATGCAAACAAGATCTAAAGTGGTGGTTGAACCACAACCCATCACAATGGTCTCGCCCCTACTCCCCTCAGCAGCCCAAGGCTTCAGTGACAATGGACGCCTCTCTGATGGGGTGGGGAGGGCTATGTCAGGGTCAGACAGTCCAAGGCACTTGGTCCGAAGTGGAGGCCCATCTGCATATAAATGTTTTAGAGCTGAGAGTGGTGCTTCTGGCATTGCAGGCATTCCATCCCTTGCTACCATCAGGGACAATTGCGATACAATCAGACAATATGGTGATAGTCTGGTAAATCAACAAACAGGGCGGAACCAAATCCTACCCCCTCTGTCGAGAGGCCATGAGGATATGGCAATGGGCGATGGTGACCAACCACTTTCTTCTAGCAATGCGCATTCCCGGGAGTTCCAGCATGATAGCAGACAGACTCAGCAGGCGCATTCTTCAACCTCACAAGTGGTTCCTGAATCCTCTCATAACGGCGGAGATCTTCCACCATTGGGGCCATCCATGCTGCGACCTCTTTGCATCCCCGACCAACTTCAAATGCAGCAACTACTTTGCCCTGATTCCCCCTCCAGGACAGTCACCCATGGATGCTCTAGTTCACAATTGGCCCTCGGGTCTTCTTTATGCCTTCCCACCCACTCCCCTCCTTCCCCAGTTGCTAAAGAAAGCCCGTCGATTGAAGCGCAAAGTGATCCTTATTGCTCCATATTGGCCTTGTCAGATTTGGTTCCTCTTTCTGTGACCTCACCTGCTAGATCAACCTTGGATTCTTCATCCAAACTCGGAGTTGATCTCCCATCCACAGAATCTGATTCACCCCAACCTGCACAGTCTGAAGCTCACAGCTTAGCTCTTCCATTTCCCTTGATTTCCAGGCAAAATGATCTTCCCTCACAAGTACAGGACATTCTTATTGCATCTCATAAGCCCTCCACTAGAATGACTTATCTAGACAAATGGAAAAGATTTACCTTTTGGCTGAAAGATAAGGAAATTGATCCCTTTTCAGCACTGGTGTCAATGGTACTTGAATATCTAACCGCCCGATTTCAATCGGGGCTGTCAGCATCTACCATTAGAGTACATTTGGCTGTGATCTCTAATTTCCATGTGAATGTCCAAGACTCCTCAGGCATGTCTCACAAGTTATGTAAAGCCTTCATAAAGTGTGTGAATCATCGGGAACCTATTCAACCTTGGGATTTATCTTTAGTTCTTCAAGCTCTGACATTGCCCCCTTTTGAACCAGCTGCTTCATGCAACCTCAAATATCTGTCATGGATGACCTTGTCTTTGGTCACTATTACTTCTGCCAGACGTATCTCTGAGCTTCAGGCCCTATGTACAAAGAGTCCATACTTGATTTTTCATCCAGACAGGGTATCCTTAAGAACTAACCCTTCCTTCTTGCCAAAAGTAATTTCTGAAATGTCTATTAATCAGACCATTGAATTGCCAGTGTTTTTTCCTGATCATTCTAATGAGGGAGAGTACTGCCTACATACCCTAGATGTACACAGACAACTCCGTTTCTATTTGCAAAGGACTAAATCTTTCCGTAAATCAGACCAGTTATTCTTGGCTTTTTCTGGAAATAGATTAGGATGTGCTGTTGCTAAGGTCACATTGGCTAGATGGTTAAAAGACACTGTGGCCCATATTTATTCAGTACACAATACTTCTTTGCCAACTACCATCAAGGCTCATTCAACAAGGTCAGTGGCAACTTCTGCTGCCTTCCATGCCAGAGCTTCTTTACATAACATCTTTGCAGCTGCAACTTGGGCCACTCCTCATACCTTTATCAATAATTACAAGTTGGACTTGGCCTCCAGGGGAAGAGCATCTTTTGGTTCTATGGTGCTCAGGAATATCCTTCCATGAAAGCCTCCCAGGAATAGAGGTAGCTGGGGACTCTGTCCCATATGTAAGGAAGTGGACGAGGATTAACAATATCAGATAAAGAAGTTATGTCTTACCATAACGTTCCATCTGTATTGTTGATCCTCATCCACTCATTACGACCCTCCCTCCTTCCCCCTCCTATGGCTTCTAGTGGATCTCGCCATCATTCTCATTAGGTCATTTGACCAGAGATAGCTTCTACCTTTTTCTGACTTGCAGACTCAATCTGAGGTAACAGGGAGAGGAGGATTGCAGGTAAAAGATTGCTTAGCTCGAGAGTTTATCGGTGGTGCGAGCTTGGTATATGGCCGGCTTGGTTCCGATATCGGAACCGTAACCCATAAGTAATGAGTGGACGAGGATCAACAATACAGATGGAATGTTATCTTTGAGCAGCCTATCCATCCATGGATGAGTGGTTTCAGCCCAGAAATTAGTTGTTTATTGGGCATTTTGGGCTAATTTCTATCTCTTTCATTTCCCTGCTATAAAACCCACATTTGCAAGGTTTTTGTGCTAGTATACAGCTCAACAAGCTCATGCCTGGTGCCCTGCAGAGTTCTACAGCAGCAGAAAGACAAATAGAGAGACTTTGGAGTGATTAAGTATAATTTTTCTGCATTTTCTTGCTGCCTTTAGCTAATTCCGCCTAAAACGCAGATTTTCTAAAGTTTCTGTCATTTAAAAAGCTTGTTTCAGCTAGATATTGTACTTATTTTACTGCCTGCACTTTAACAAAGTTGTTTTTGTGTTTAAATTGCCTGTTTAACTTTTGTAGGCTACACACTCAAATGGGATAGCCATTTATGTGCATTTAAAGTGTTTTTTTTGATTGCATCTGCTTTATTTTCTGAAAACAAAACAAAACAAAAAAAAAAAACAAAAAAAAATACTTGTTTTCCCACCTTTCTAATCTAGTTTAGACCAGTTTTCAGGTTAGTGCTGAATTCAGGGCTGTGTTACAAGTTTTTGTCTTTGTCCATACCTTACTTGGATAGAAGGAAGTTTCTCTGTTCACTGTAAGAGAGGGAGCTTTGATCAGCCTATCTGTCCCTGGAGGAGTGGTTTCAGCCCAGAAATTAGTAGTTTATTGTCCATTTTGGGCTAATTTCTATCTTTTTCATTTGCCTGCTATAAAACCTGCATTTTCAAGGTTTTGTGCAAGTATACAGCTCTGCAAGCTCCTGTCTGGTGCCCTGCAGAGTTCTACAGCAACAGAGAGACAAAAGAGAGACTTTGGAGTGATTAAGTATCATTTTTCTGCATTTTCTTGCTGCCTTTAGTTAATTCCACCTAAAACGCCAATTTTCTAGAGTTTCTGTGATTTAAAAAGCTTGTTTCAGCTGCATATTGTACTTATTTTACTGCCTGCACTTTAACAAAGTTGTTTTTGTGTTTAAATTACCTGTTTAACTGTTGTAGGCTCCACACTCAAATGTGATAGCCTGTGCATTTAAAGTGTTTTTTGATTGTATCTGCTTTATTTTCTGAAAAAAAAAATACTTGTTTTCTCACCTTTCTAGGCTAATTTAGTCCAGTTTTCAGGTTAGTGCTGAATTTAGGGCTTTGTTACAAGTTTCTGTGTTTGCCCATACCTTACTCGGACAGAAGGAAGTTTCTCTGTTCACTGTGAGAGAGGGAGCATTGAGCAGCCTATCTGTCCCTGGAGGAGTGGTTTCAGCTCAGAAATTAGTAGTCTATTGGCCATTTTGGGCTAATTTCTATCTCTTTTGTTTCCCTGCTATAAAACCCTCATTTGCGGGGTTTTGCACGCCGGGCAGCACCAGTTAGCTAGGGTATAACTATTCCCGGCTCCACAAAGTGTACTCTTCAATTTTTCCCTTGGAACTAGACAAACTTCAAATCAATCACTTCTCATCCTGGCTCTTGCCCAAAGCTCATAGTAAGCACTAATAAACCCTAGCACTAGACCCCCCTATACTGTAGAGAAGGACAAGGCTCTTTATTCGACCTTACCAGCCAATCAGTAAAACAGTTCACTGTAGCTATTGAGGCATGTCCAAAGGGCAGTTTCAGGTGTACTCTCCAGTCCAACTGGTGTATCTGGGCATTTTGAGGCAATGTTACAATTGCCTCATGTACACAGACAACCCTCTCCTCCTTCCACCAAACACTAACACATGCGAGAGATGCAATTATACAGCCAAACTGGAGGCTAAGACTGGACCAGGCAATCAAGAGGAGAAGGGAATTACTTGCATCACACCACCAGTCTCACATAGACCTATTAAACCAGCACTGGCAAAAAACACGCATAAATACACAAAAACATACTCGGAGGCTCTAAATAAAAATCTGCAAAAGCAGCAGAGACCTCCAAAGCAGACATCCAATCAACCTCCAACCCCTAATACAAATCATGAAGCACATACTTTACAAAACCAATGTGCACACAGTCAGAGCCCTTAAGGCAAAATATCATACCCAACACACTAGTAATAGGTAACTGTATAGTCAGGCACAGTGTCATCCCACTCACTAGGCTGAACAAGGAGAAGGCTACTGTTAGTTGCCTGTCAGGTGCCAGGATCCGCCACATAACACAAACACTCAGGTCACTCCAGAACAAGTGCAAATATGACTTTGTCATTGTCCATGTTGGTGTGAATGACGTGAGCCGTACCTCCCTGGACTACATGAAAAGAGACATGGAGGAGCTCTCTGATCACGTAGCCCAGGCCGGTATGACCCTAACCTTGAGTAGCATCCTGCACTCACCAAGAATGATACCATGGTATAGAGAAAAAAATTATCAATTTCAACAATTGGCTAAGCTTCTGGTGTCATTCGAAGGGGATCCAGTGTCTGTCAGCCTGGGATGACATGCTCAACAAGCCACGCTGCTTTGCTAGAGATGGCTTGCACCTGTCACCGTTAGGCTTTCGAATACTGGCCAAGGCTCTTGCCACCCCCATAGTGCCTTTTTTATGCAAGGCTCAAAAGACAAACCTACCACCGTAAATAGCACAAATAACAAAAAACTGAGGGTAATGCTGCTCAATGCCACAAGTCTGAACCTCAAAATGCACACACTCGAGGCACTCCTCAGTATGGAGAAAATCGATATATGTGCAGTAACAGAAACCTGGTTTAAGGCTCCAGAGAGCACCCCAGCACAACCAGGCTACAAATCATACCATACATTTCGGCTACAAAATCCGGACTGAAATACAAAGGGGAGGGTAGCCATATTCATCAAGGAAACCCACACCTCCAGGTTAGTGGCACAGCACAATGCTTCAGAGATCATCCACGTGCAACTAACAATAGGAAAAATTGCTATTCAAATTATAGCTTGCTACAGATCACCCACCATGTCCCAGGACCCCCACTCCACATTCCTGAAAACACTGGGAAACATAAAGGTGTACCAAACACCCTGATATTGGGTGATTTTAATTACCCAAACATTAACTGGGAGAACTACTCAAGTACTAACTCCCTTGCCCAACATTTCCTAGAATTTATAAACTCAAATGCCTTGGATCAACTGGTCAACACCACCAAACATATTGGACCTGGTCATCACCAACATGGGTGACTGGTGTTCCACACTGGAGGTCAACCCCTCGCTATTTAGATCTGACCATAAACTAATCACTCTGGATATCCACATTCCGCCACCACCTCTGTTCAAACAAACCACTGTGAAAAACTTTTCAAAAGCAAACTTCACGTTACTTAAGACGGAGGTGTAAAGTTTAAAAGCCCCCATGCTAAAGGATAACACTGTCCAAGCTGCAAAATCCTTTACTAATGCACTCTATGGACACCTACAAGAATGCATGGATTGTGCTATCCCAAACAAAACCAAGACTCACTCCTCCAAGAAAAGGAAACCAGTCTGATGGACCCCTGCCATAAACAAGTTATTCAAAAGAAGGAGGAAACTAGTACAGAAAAAGAGTAAAATCTCAAGAAGGGAAGACATCCCAGATCAGTATCAGCAAGAAACTACATTCCCTCATAAAATCATCCAAGGCTAGCTTTGAAAGAAAAATTGCTATCGACTCCAAACATAACCACAAGGCATTCTTTAGCTATGTCAAGAATCTAAATGGCAATTTTCAGATCTGCTCAGAGTTAGTGCAGAATGGCACAAAATACACTGAACCAACCGATATAGCCAACATCCTGACAGACAGGTTCAGTGCAAACTTCACCCCCCCCTCTCACCCCCAAAAGGGCCTATAACTATACCAGAAGAATGTAGTGCCCCTGAAATCAAAGACAGTCAGGTTAAAACAGCCCTATCCAAAGCCAAAAACACAGCATCAGTGGGACCGAACGGTGTCCCAGGCTGCATCCTACATGAGCTCAAAGATGAACTAACCCCTCACCTAAACACACTGTTTAAACTCAGCCTGTCCACAGGCTACATGTCCACAGAGTTATGCACAGCAATGGTTATTCCACTCCACAAAGATGGAGCCACAACAGACCCCAGGAACTATTGCCCTATAAGCCTGACTAGCTTGGTCTGTAAAGCTATGGAGTGCATCATCATGGCTCTCATTAACAGAGACATTGGAAACCTCCAAACACTGGACCCTACCCTGTTTGGCTTTGTTAAGGGCAGATCATGCAACCTAAACCTGGTGGACTTCTTTGAGACAGTTACCAAGGCTATAAATGAGGGAAAGGTGGTCCACACAGCCTACCTAGACCATGCAAAGGCCTTCAACACCATTCCCCACTCAGGTATTATAGACAAGCTCACCAGCCTGAACATAAACCCCTATGGCGTGAGATGGGTTACCAACAGGCTCACGGACAGAACCCACATGGTAAGAGTTGCAGGAGCTAGGTCTGACTCTAAACCAGTTGCAAGTGGCGTTCCCCAGGGCTCAGTCCTAAGACCTCTCCTGTTTGGCATATACTTCTCAGAGGTACAAGCAAGCACAGGAGGACTATGGCTGACCAAGTTCGCAGACAACTGCAAACTACAGACTATAATTGACTCTCCGGCTGACACAGACATCCTCCAAAAGGGTCTCACTGAGACAGATACCTGGTGTCTAAACCATGGCCTCAAGCTAAATGCCAAAAAGTGTATAGTTATCCCCTTTGGAAAAAATAAAGTACCCACAAAACTACCACATAGGTGGTAACCCCCTAAATATGGAAGACGTAATAAGGGATCTGGGGACCCAAGTAGATAGCAACCACTCCTTTGATAATCACATTGCCAAAGTGGTTAGAAAATCCTTCTATTTGGCCCACCTAATCACAAAAGGGTTTGCTTCCAGATCGAAAGAGGTCATTGGGCCCCTCTACACATCAGTCATCAAACCCATCATAGAGTACAATGCCCCATTTGGGATGTACCTTACAAGACACCTGCAACAACTGGAAAGACCACAGAAGTTCCTCACCAAGAGGATCACTGGCCTCAAGCAGATGCCCTATGCAGCTCTACTGAAGAAACTCCAGCTGTACTCGGTCACATACTGCCTAGTCAGAGGTGATCTCTGCCTGACATACAAGGCCATGCCCAACCCAGAATTGATGGACATGCTCCACCTAAAGAAACCCATATCCCCTAGAGCCACACGCTCCAGGGATCACGCTCCAGGGATCTAAACCTCACCACAGCAATTAATAGAATGTGCTGGAGGGATAGATTCCAGTCCCAGAGACTTCCCATACTCTGTAACAAGATTCCAATCTACATTAGGCAGAGCTCCTCGCTAATCCTCTTCAAGAGAAACCTTGATGAGTGGATGGGAAACTGAAAGTTTACCCCAAGGATCACTTCAATGGCTGTGCTGGACAGAGGTACAGGGAACTAATCTAAGGGGATGGCGAAAGCGACCACATTCCAGCTAGGCTTATAAATGCCTTCCGGCAGATAGCCTAGTACCTACCAACCTATGAACCTATGTTTATTATCAGTTTCTTTCCAAAATAAATCACTTTTAGCAGTACCATCTGATGGCTTATGAATGGTAGCATCCATATAAGATAGTCTGATAACGTATTCTGTCTTCAATTGAAAGGTCAAAATAACAAGTATTAATATATTTCATAAAGTCTTTCCATTCATCCAGACTTACTTTCAAACCTTATCCATAAATCAAGTTTCTCTATAATGATTTTTAGTAATATATATCATGTTTCTACATTAACAGTTATATAAATAACTGATGGCTGTATCAGGCATCATATGTTTATACATGTGCATATATTATAGGATACAGCTGCATTAGTTGACCATATCATGACTACAATAATAGTCACCATGACACAGGTCTGCTTCTTCTAGGACTCCTTGAGTTATAACTTGGTTGGAAAGTCAATCAGATGAAACATTTACATCTATGAATAATTAGCACTGGGCCAAGGTGTTTTTTTTTTAACCTGAAATTCAAATAAAACAAATATCTGCAAGGGAAAACCACCCCTGAAGATCTGCACATCTGTAATTCCTAGAAGTCTCTTGTCATATGACAAGAGTTTAACAGAAAAGTACAGTGATCAGTTGCTAAGGACAACCAACTGTACATTACATAGCAATAGAATACCAGTTGGCAATCCATGTTCTGTAATTACATATGTAGGGTAAAGGTCAAATGTCATGCTAACTAGAATGACCTCTCACTTCGAGGTCAGATTTCCTATTGATTTCAGTGAGAAGACGTTAAATAATTATTTGGTGAGTACAGTTACTATACTCACCTACTAATTAACTCACAGATGTTTTTTTCAATAGAGGATTTTTTTTTTCTTTTTCTTGTTTTTTTTTTTCTTAGTTTAAAACCAGCTTCATACTAGTTTTAAAATAAGTAAAAAAAGGAGACATACTAAAAACAAATTAACTTGACTCGTGACATTGGATCAACTTTGTTGTGTTGAGCAAATTCTTAACCTGCAGGCAAGGAGTTACACAAATACTTATTGTTATAAATTAAGGTTCATGGGTATATACTAGGCTTACAACCACTAGAGCACTTAAAAACCTGGCTATACAACCCACAAATTTGATTTATATAGGGGTGATTTAGTGACTACCTCTGTCCATCAGAGATTTTAGGTACCAGTCTGACAGTTCGCACATTATATCTGGATCTAACAAGCATTTCACATATAGGTATAGTATGTAAACTGTATGCTTTTAAACTTAACTTGAACACAATTAATTGGAGCAAAAACATTTTATTTAATGAAGTACAGAGAGCAAGAATAGGGGATTTTTTTTCAGAGAACAATAACTGCATATAACCAATGAACTCTTAGAATTTACAAGTTGATTCTATTGGTGATGTGTAATACTGTTACAAAGATAAATTATTCATCTTTCTAGAATGCAATTGGGTGCAAGACTGATACTCAGTTCATAATGATGGAGGCAAAGATGGAAGTTGTTCATCTCAAAAAAAGATAGAAAGGGTAAAAAAGGGATTGAACATGGGGGGTTCAGAGTGGAAGTTTGGGAACATCAGATAGCGAAAGGAAGAAGGAGAACTGGTGATCTGTATAGGACAGACATCAGACGTTAGAAAATGTAAGAGTAATACCACTATATAACATGAGTTGAAGTAAACATCTGTGCATAAGTGTTCTGATGGCAATGATAATACCCTGGTGGTAAGGGTAAAGAAAGGAAATCCAGATTCTGGATGTGAATAACATGAAAAAGTAAAGGAGGAAGATAAGGGTTATACAAATGAGTGACATGAATCGATGTGAGTAGACAGAATAATTACAAACTGTACTGAAAATAGGTTATTGGAGATTACTCAGCATCTGCATGATGGCTGAGATGTCTTGTATAGGGCTTATCAAAAAATACACAGCTTTGAACATGGTTCTGACCCAGATGTGGGTCACATATATTCAGTTGCAGGTATTGCAAGCCAGTTGCAATATCACCACTATGTGTTTTGTGCAGGAGCAAAAGGGTTAAAGACATCAAATATGATGATGTGAGATTTGTCAGCTGAGGAAAAGGCTCAAAGATGAGTTACTGGATGGGGACCAGAGGCAAATCAAGCAGGACTAACTGGTGAAATACTCAAGGTGCTCAGTAATGGAGTATGCAAGGCTATCAGCTCAAGAGTGATAAAGTAGGCAAGGCTATCAACACAAGCATGATGGAGTTTGCAAGACTATCAACACCAGTGTGATGGAGTATGTAAGGTTATCAACCCAAACATAATGGACTATGCAGGGCTATCAACATAAGCTTGAGGAAGAGGCAAAACAAGTTGAAAAAAGAGGAGAAGGTCTTTGAGGGTATATAGAGCCATAGGTATATGGCTAGTTATAGAGCAGGGCATATCAGAGTGGAGTGGGATTGAATTTGTGTAGTACTGATTAAAAGGTGTGAGCAGTTCATATGCATTTATTCTCAGATACTACTGCTGAGGCAGGAAGAGTGCCAATTTAACACAGGATGACACCTAAAAGACATTTTAAGAAGACAATATTAGTAAATACTCTGGAAGGAAATCAATAAACAATTCCAGGATTTTGGATGATGAAAATGAAAAATGTGCACTTGTTGTGAGCTACTTCTACACAGTGTCATTTGGGAATGGGTTTTGGAATTTGAGGTTTGCTGAGAAAAATAATGGAATGAATAATACTGAATAGCTGTTTGGAGTTATTGAAGTTATGTAAGTGGCTTGTTGCTGGTGGGTGCAGTATTCTTTTTTTTATTTTTTGTGATCAGTGTGTTGAATTTGCTATAGAGCTTTCTCATTTTGTCTGATGAACATGAAGCTTGTTAGTTTTGTTTCCAGGCAGTGTCTCTTTGTTTCTTCATGTAATTGATGTGAGAGGTGACACAAGGAATATATTTATTATAAAGTTTTTTTAATGTAATTTGAGCCAGTTTGTTAAAAAAACATAGGGTAGTATAACATTAAAGCATTTTCCTGCTTTTTAAATTTGAGATGAATGGGTTTAAATCAATGTTATGCATGTCGCCAGGCTGTATGCATGAATGCATGTATATATGTAAGTATGTGAGGTGGATCATTTTCTTTTTTGAGGGATACAAATACAGGAGAGTGGTCACTTACTAAATGCAACAGGGTATCCATAGATTAGGAAATGTTGACTTAAATACTATGATCCATTCTTGTATGCTTTGTTTTCTAGTACATTCTATAATCCTTCTAGAAAGCACATGCGAATCAATGAGGACAAACATATTTTGCATAAAAAGCACTTTGGGCATTTTATTGTAATGTTTAAATGAAGTGGTGTAAGTGAAAGACACATGGACTTTATTTTACTATGTCTTAATTTAAGTAAAGGATGTATTAACATAATCTTGCATACAAATAATTCAGGTCATAAAATGTTTTGTATAAATACATTAAGTTAATTTGGTCTGTTCCAGAACCATACCTTTATGTTGGTGGGGGAGTACCTATGACAGACTGACTTAGTAGCAACATCAGAGCATCTGTAAGCACAAAAAATAATAACAACTGCAGCACTTAAGACCAGTACAAAGGAGTTGAGAAGGAGTTGAGAAATGCATGAGGAACATAGCCAGACAAACAGGTAATGCTATCTGAACCTCCTCCCATTTATGTTTTTTATAAATATTCAGTCTAAACTTAGAATACTGCCTGATTACAGAAATGTATCCTTTTACCTATTGTCTGTAAGTGCCTCAGTGTGACAATTATGCAGTTCTTAGGTAAAAATGGATCAGATGTGCAACTGCTAGGTATTGATCAGATTTCATTTCTGCAGCAGGTATGAGTTTTGTTCTAATTTCTTTAAAAATGCAGCCTTCTAGGGTTTACTACTCACAACTGAAGAATATAGATTTAAATAAGTTATGCCATATTATTTTAATTATCATTCCCTGGGATTTATTAATGTTCTGAGTGAACAGATAACAAACATAACTCACACCTTCTTCCTCTTCATTTTATTTTCTTGCAGGTTGAAATTCTGAGGGGGATTCATAAAGGTTACCACCAAGTGCAGACTACTTGTACACTTAGTATAATCTTTCTGAGTTACTAGAATGTGCAAATATGTGATAGGGATGTTTTTGAATACAGATTGTACACAATTAGTGTACACTTTGTGTACAATTAGTGTACACTTAGCGTAGGTGTTATTGAATATGGTCCATTATTACTGGAACTTGCAAAATGCATTTGTTGTGTCTGTGTATTGTGTGCTTTCATACATATGCGTGTGAGAAAATGGTGAGAAGACACCTCCAGGTTCAAGTGGATTGAGAATTCTATCATACAGAAAATATAGAATCCTTCAGAGGCAGATTGCTCTTTGTGTTTATCAGCCATCTCACTGCACTACAGAAAATAAGCTAATATCTGCAATAAGAACCCAGTGAACCATACATTCACAGCAACATAGCCTAGCTAAGCAAAACAAGGAAGCGAAAGTAAATGGACCACATTAGCAAACAGGTTGGATGGCAGAGATCAACAAATATATGATATATGTAAATGATATGCCACTATAACCAGACTCTGAACAGGAACTTCAGTAAATGATAGGGGACTGGAATGCAAAACTGAAGGGGCATAAGTTGAAGCTGAATACAAACAAAACAGCTGTCATTGGGAGAAATCAGAAGAAGCTGCAAAATTAAATAGAAAGGTAACTGTAAGACAGTTTAACAGCTTCATGTATCTTGGATCGGTGACTGAGGAAAAGGGAAGTCTGAATGAATAGGTTAAAGCTAGAAAAAACAAGTGTTGCAATCACTAATGGCACAGACTGTCAAGAATATTGCAGGACAGAATGCCAAAGAAGCAAGTAAGATATACAAAACAGTGGTATGACCAGTACTTTTTGGAAACCTGGGCAGTGAAGACAGAACAGTTGAGGAAGCTAGGGGTAACAGACATAAAGTGCCTTTGATAGGTGATAGGACAGATGAAAGAATTATGATATCAGAGCAGAAGTCAAAATAGCCCCAATTGCAGAAAACTTCAAACAAGACATATTATGGTGTCTCAGATACATGTGCAAAAAATCAGAAGATGATTTGGTGATAATGATTTGGGAGTGATAGGGAGAGGGAAAGAGGAAACAAGGACAATCAGTCAAAGCACCAAATGTATCACTACTCACAGTACGTGTCAGCTTTGACTTGGTACATTCAATCAGAAATTAGTAGGGGTCACATCCCTTTACTTTCTGTCACTCAATTTAGTGTATTTTGTGGCAGTTTAACATGAAATAATTAATGCTCAGTCTATGTGTTGGGAACTTCTGAAAGATACTTGATTTAGCAAAATGTGTTCCTAGGCTGTGTAATCAAAGTACTTAACTGTTCTATAGTCTACAAATCCAGTTTAACTTTTCAAAGCATTATGCATTCCTTAGGTTGTGCAAACTGATTCCAGCAAAGATAATATTAATGCACAAAAAATCTTTTTTCTCTACTCATATGACAAGCAGCTTATTCATGTCTACTTTGACATTAGATTAGGCAGAAAAATGGGCTCGCTGGCTGCCCTGCAAAAGAATGCTTCACAAGTAAAACCCCTTGATAAATCTCTGTGATAATTTCCTTAGAACTTTTTATATCTGATTAACCTGCCTTTCCACACATTGCTAATGGACTGCTCTGTTTCCTTTAAGAATACTTACCACATATACTCTAGTAGATGGCTTGTGGTAAAAAGTTCCCCATTGTAAGCCTACGTGGCTTTCAAGATTATGTAACCATTTGAGCAGTATAATTGTCATGTTTCAGAGTCAAAAAAGTTTACGCGGTGCCTCAAAGTAAAAATCATTTTTTAACTTTAATGGGCTTCTCATTAAGACATACTAAAGCATCCGGATTATTGTAACAATGAACAATATATTGCTGTTATCTTTAAATTTCATAAAGGCTTAAGAAATTACTGAATATAAAACATTTCCATATACAAAATGTTAGAGTTCATTGTCTTTTTAAGATCCCCTTTCTGAATAAATCTAATCTGTTGTGGTGTCACTTTTTATAAGCAGCAAAGGTAAGTCATGCTCTCCTTATAAATCAATATAAGTTTTATTTTCATAGGGCAAGTGTCATTTTAATTTCATCCCAGAAGTTAAACAGGCTGATTATGTCTCTTTTCCTTGATGTAAATAAATTACATGAATAGACTTTAAATTTATCAGCAGAGTCCAATAGATCCTTTATATTTATTTAAATTAATACATGATAGCTGCATTATTAGTACTGATCTAAATGGAAACTATTTAGCCATGACTGAGTCACACAATGAGAAAAAAAAACAAGTAAATTACTAAACTGTAGAAATGATCTACACATATTTACTCAACATGGCAATAAATATAAAAATAAACACACTTGATTTATTTTAACTTAGAACCACTGTTTAACAGCACTTTGTTTCAGTCATACAACAACACAAGAGAGTACCCATTGTAGGATAAAAATCTTAAAAGCTTTTTATACTACATTTCAGTGAATACAGGCCACTTTACTGATATGAAATAAAGGAAATAAAATGAATAAACTTAGGTTTACATTTAATGGTAGTGCTTTTTCTGGGAATCTGAAAAAGAAAAACTAAATTCCTTAACATTGTCTTAGAGGGTTGTCAAGAGATTAGGAAGATAATTCAGTGGGATTTGTACTGAAAAGGCTTTTCCAGATATTCAGAGAAGCATAGCATGATGTAGAAGCCTTAGCTTAGAAGGTTTCTACATCACAATAAGCCTTTCAAACTCAGAGACCAGTCTACCATAAGGTTTTCCCCTCAGAGGATCTCAGTGTGGAGAGTGGTGTTGTGGGCAAAGTTGCATGCTAAAGTGGCAGCCCAAGTGAGTGGCTAATGCATGCTGACCATGGGGTCTCCTCTGAAAATGTCCATGGTTCCCAGTTTGCTCAACCAAGTGATTCCGTGAATATTTTGGCTGAGAAAAATTTTACTCTATGATGAAAACTTGACTACTGTAAAATCAGAACAGTCACCCATTCAATTCTATAGGAGTACTTGTGGGGCAGGTGAGCTCAGCGGAGGCATGAGGGTTACAAAGGCTGTCCGTGTATTCATATGTGTGGACATTTGTGTGCATGTCTGTAGGGGAATGAATGAAGCTACATGAATATATGCATGTGTGTGAATGTGTGTGTCTGCCTGGATGTTTGCAGTCGGAAGGATTAGGTAGGTTATCAAGAGTGTGGGTGTGTCTGCTTGTGTTGTTTTATGCATGGGAGTGTATGGCTGAGTGTTTCTAGAACTATGATTGAGTGTGGGGAGTTTGATTGTTGATAAGTAGCTGTGGATGCATGTGTAAATGGCTGGAAGTGTGTGTGTGTGTGTGTGTGTGTGTGTGTGTGTGTGTGTGTGTGTGTGTGTGTGTGTGTGTGTGTGTATGTGTGTCTGAACTTATATTAAGAGAGGATAATACATTGGCAATTACAGATGTCCTTAGATAAATATTGGTAGCTGCGGTGGTGGTGCTGCGGTAGCATTGTTGCCTCACAGTAAGACGTTGTCCTGTTCGATTCTCAGCTAAAAGCATCTTCTGTGTGGAGACATGCGTGAATGGGCATACTTTCGTTGAAGGCTATGCATCAGGGTTGGCGACTCTGTACATAAAAATCTACTGCCAATCATTAGTGGGCCGTTGTTCTGCTGTGGCAACCCCTAACTGGGAAAAGCTGAAAGATACAGCAACAACAACAACAACTTAGATAAATATTGGTCTTTTTATTTTGGAAAAAATATGTCTTAGCTCTAAACACAGAAAAAAATCATTCTTAAATATATTTTGGCCCTTCCCAAGCCAAGAAGTGATCCATTTTGGATCTTTTAAAAATATATTATTTTACCCCATGAATTCAAAGAAAGCCGCATGTGATATCACAAATATGGTCACTGTGTATTTTTCTTGAGTTTACTCACAGAAAAAGAAAACATTGATGTAATGTTGGTGTATTTATATAACAAGTTGTTATAGAAGTACATTTTCTAACTATATATTTCAAACTGCACAATATAGTGACCAATAAATAAATAAATAAACAGCAGCCTACTGTTCCAAACATTCTGAGTCTCAGAAAATAAAACTGTCTTTAAGTTACATGGGAAACATAAACAAAATGAACAATTAAATAATGTTGCTCAATGTTTCCATTTATATTGTTATAGAAAGGGTTCTTCACTGTCAGAAGTTCTGTAAAAAACAACACCCTCATTAAAAGCAGAAAATTGCTGTCCAAGAAAGTAATAATGATCTCTGTGCTATTAAAATCCTGTGTTATGAATTTGTTTGAAGGGCAGTAGCATACATCCACAAACAAGGCCCCTTGGAATCCAGAAGTGAAGCACCAAAGACGTCCAGGCAAAAAAAGTTTATTTACATAAATGGCAATGCCACATATAACACCACATTAACACTTTTCCAAACACTAATACGTTTTTGTCACAAACTTCGTCAGATGTGGACTCCCTAACCAAACATTCCATTTTTATATTACCCTATGAAGTTAATCAATTAATTAGCTTAATTAATACATAAAATGCCTTTTAAAAAACTTGAACATAAAACACATTTCATACAAATTGAATAAATAACTAAAATGTTTTGGTATATTTACCATAAAACATCCTTTATAACAATTAAATATAGAATTTATTATGATATAAAAAGTATTAAAATACAAAATGCGTTTCACATATACTGCCATCATGTGGTCAAACCACAAAATTATTTAAAAACAATGCTTAAAATATGAGAACCCTACAAATGAAAGAAATACATATTGTTAAGATGTATTATTACCTTAAATGCGCTAAAATTTTCCTAACTTTAAAACTTTTTAAACTTCATATGAAACAAAAAAACTATCATGTTAAAACTGGGTACAATTCCTGTGTTTATAGGCTACAGTTTTGCAGCTCTTAACTTTAATAATGAAGTTATGGATAAGTTATCATTCAAACCAGGTTTGAAATTTGCTTGTAATTTGACCTGCCACCACAGCTTTCTATATTCAAGCCTTTCTTGCTATAAACCTCCCCTTATATCTTTCTTCGTCTTTCCTAAGAAAAAGAACATAAAATGTGCCCCTTCACACGCCTGCATATATTTGAATAATGCATTGTTTTCTTTTTTAATTTGTATTTCATAATAATGTTCATAAATTCTTCTTTTTAATTTGTGCTCAGTCTTCCCAATATAGAATGACTGGCAGATATGGCATACTGCTAAATATACTAATCTCTGAGAATCACAATTATAGTATTCCTTCGCATTCAAACACGTCTTTCTACTCTCCAAGTAAACATTTTCTTGGTTCATTATATGGCAACACTGAATACAATGCCCACATTTATATGTCCCTTTCTTTGTTCTAATACTTTTATTATTTTTAAATTAATTTTCCATCAAACTCTTCAGGTTATGGAAATTTTTATAAACTATTTTCAACTTATTTTTTCTTATTATTTCCATGTCTGTAAAACCCTTGAATCTAATCCATTCTATCTCCATTATTTTCTTTATACACTTAGAACTTGCATTGTACTCCAGTATTAAAGCTTTCCCAAAATTTTCAGTATTATTATTATCAACCTGTGTAGCTTTTTGTTCTTTCACCCGTAAAATTGGTTGAAATCTATCTTGTCTTCCATCCCACACTTCCCTTTTGGTCTGCATTGCCAAGTCCTCTGGATAATTTCTGGCTATAAATAATTTTTTTAGAAAGTCCATCTCTTTCCTAAATTCTGTGTTACTTGACAACATTCTACTTGACCTAATGAACTGACCTCTTACAATATTCTTTTTATAATGCATTGGGTGAGCACTATCGAAGTGTAAATATGAATTCAAGAAAGTAGACTTTCTGTAAATCTTGGACTTAAATTTGTTATTCTCCATATAAATAGCAACATCTAAATATTGTAAGTTATTTTGTGAAGCGTTATGGGTGAATTTAAAAAAAAAAGTGGTGCTATTTAAAAAATTCATAAACTCCTCAAACAAATCTTTTGATGCCAACCACAAGATACCTATATTATCTAAAAACCTTTTGTACATTATCCAACATTTATTATAAATGGAGTTCAAAACCATTTTTTCTTCCCATTTTTCTAGAATCAAATTAGCATATGTGGGGGCACAAGCAACACCCATGGCCACCCATTTATCCGATGAAAAAATTTACCCTTAAAATAAATAAAATTATAATTCAAAATAAGCTGCATTAATTGTAAACACACTGAACATTCATTGTGTGTTAAATCACCATCTTCAAATATTATTTCTTCCAATAATTTAACGCCCTTATTATGTGGGATGCAAGTGAATAAAATCAACTATATCTATAGTAATAAATAACATTTCTTCTCGATACATATCTTCCTTCAATTCCCTCAAAAAAATCCCAGGAATCCCTCAAAATATTTTTCCTCTTAAGCCATACTGCTTTTAACTTCATGTCGACATATTTAGCTAAAGGAAAAGTTTTCGATCCTTCGGCTGAAACAATAGTCCTTAGTCGAGGATCATTTTCATTTTTATGGACTTTCAGAATTCCAAATATAGAGGGAATCCTGGGTTTCTCTACTTTTAAATACTGAAATGTATTTTGGTCTATTAGCCCCTCTATTATTAATTCTTCCAGGGCCATATCTATTTTCCTGTATGCTATATTAATCTCGTTTTTGGACGCAATCACATATTGTCTAGAATCCATTAAAATAGTATTCATTTTCCCTTCATAGACAAGGGAATCCATTAAAACAGTTCCCCCTCCTTTGACCAGCTTCACTACTCTAACATGTTTGTTATTCCTGAGGTCCAACAAAGTATAATTTTCTCATAATCTCAAATTACTTTTGTATTTAACTCTCGAACAGCAATTACTTATCTCATTCTCCACCAATCTTTCAAAATTTTTAACTTGAGGATGCAAAGGCGGGTTAAAATACTCTTTTTCTTAACAAAACTATGATCTATAGATATATTATATTGGGAAAGCAATAAATCTAGACTGATTTTTCTTGTGAACATTTTCATGTCTAATATAATTTTGGTTAAGTCCCCCTTCCTTAGGGGTATAAATTTGGAACCTTTTGACAAAAAGCCAAAATGACAAAGGCAAGGCTCAAATTCTAAACCTACCACCCTAGAAAACAAAAATGGGAAGAAACTAAGGGTAATGCTGCTCAATGCCAGAAGTCTAAATCTCAAAATGCATGCACTCGAGGCCCTTCTCAGTATGGAGAACATCGATGTCTGTGCTGTAACTGAAACCTGGTTCAAGGCTCCTGAGAGCACCCCGGCACTATCAGGTTTTACCTCATATCATGCGTTCCGGCCCCAAAACCCGGACCACACCACAAAAGGAGGGGGTGTATCCATATTCATCAAGGATACCCACACCTCCAGGTTGGTGGCAATGCACGAAGCATCGGAAACCATCCAGGTGCAATTAACCATAGGCAAAACTGCTCTACAATTTGTAGCATGCTACAGGCCACCCTCTCAAACTCAGGAACTCCACACAGCCTTCCTGAAGACACTGGAGGGTATAAATGTATCTCCAAACACCATTATATTGGGTGACTTCAACTACCCGAATATAGACTGGGAACATTACTCAAACCCCAACTTTTTAGCCCAAAGGTTCCTGGAGTTCATAAATTCAAATGCCATGGAACAACTAGTCACCGTTCCCACAAGAGGAGAAAATATACTAGATCTCATCATCACAAACATGGGGACAAAATGCTCCACACCGGAAGTATATCCCTCATTGGTGAGATCAGATCATAAACTAATCTCACTGGAAATTCACATCCCGCCCTCACCCCAAACAAAAAAGACCACAGTGAAGAACTTCTCTAAAGCAAACTTCACACTACTCAAGACTGGTGTGGTATCCTTCAAGGCCCCGAGCCAGTGGAAACCACAACCCAAGCTGCGGAAGCCCTTACAAATGCCTTCTACGAACACCTCCAGGACTGCATGGATCAGGCAATCCCTAATAAAACCAAGACTCTTTCCACCAATGGCAAACGTCCAGTCTGGTGGACCCCAGCCATAAACAAACTTTACAATAAGAGGAGAAAGCTGTTACATGATAGAGCAAAATCCATAAAAGAGAAGACACCCCTGATCATTATTAGTAAAAAATACGAGCACTCATAAAATCATCCAAGGCCAACTTTGAGAGAAAAATTGCCATAGATTCAAAAGACAATCATAAGGCCTTCTTCAGCTATGTTAGAAACCTGGGTGGAATCTCCCAGATATGCTCAGAATTAGTCCAAAATGATACAAAAATCACTGAACCCACAGACATTGCCAACATACTGGTGGACAGGTTCAGTGCAAACTTCACCCCCCCCCCCCAAAAGGAGAGATAACTATCCCAGCGGAGTGTAGCCTCCCAGACATCTCAAATGCGCAGGTAAAAGCTGCTCTCTCTAAAGCTAAAAACACAGCATCAATGGGACCGGCTGTGTGCTACACGAACTCAATGAGGAACTAAACCCGCACATAAGGCAGCTGTTTAATCTTAGCCTTACCACAGGATACGTGCCCAAGGAGTGGCGTACGGCAACTATGGTCCCACTCCACAAAGGCGGTGCCTCTACAGACCCTGGTAATTACTGCCCCATAAGCTTAACAAGCCTGGTCTGCAAAGCTATGGAGAGGATCATAATGGAACTCATAAACAAAGACATAGGGGACTTGCAGACATTGGACCCGACCCAGTTTGGCTTTGTCAAGGGCAGATCATGCCTTTTGAACTTGGTCAACTTCTTCGAAACAGTCACCAAGGCCATTGATGAGGGAAAGGCAGTCCATACAGCCTACCTTGACCTTGCAAAAGCTTTCGACACAATACCCCACTCAGGTATTATAGAGAAACTTACCAGCTTAAATGTAAACCCATATGTCACAAGATGGGTTGCAAACTGGCTAAAGGACAGAACCCACAGGGTCAGAGTTGCTGGCACCATGTCAGACTCCAAGCCGGTCACAAGTGGTGTCCCACAGGGCTCAGTCCTTGGCCCCTGTTGTTCGGCATCTACTTCTCAGAAGTACAGGCAAACATAGGAGGACTATGGCTGACAAAGTTTGCAGATGACTGCAAACTGGGCGCCATAGTGGAAAGTACATCGGACACAGATATCCTTCAGAGGGTCTCACGGAAACTGATAGCTGGTGCCAGAGCCATGGCCTGAAGTTAAATGCCAAAAATGTATAGTCATACCCTTCGGGAAAAACAAGGTAACCCCAAGCTACCATATAGGTGGCAATCCACTAAGCACAGAAGAGGTTATCAGGGACCTGGGGACCCAGGTTGACAGTGGCCTTTCTTTTGACACTCACATTGCTAAAGTGGTTAGAAAGACCTTCTACATTGCCCACCTGATCATGAAGGGATTCACATCCAGATCAAGTGAGGTCATTGTTCCCCTGTACTCTTCACTTATCAGACCAATGATCGAGTACAATGCCCCATTCGGGATGTATCTCACCCGACACCTGCAGCAATTGGAGAGACCCCAAAAGTTCCTCACCAAAAGGATAAAGGGATTCCAAAATCTGTCATATGCTGCCAGACTGAAGAAACTCCAGCTCTATTCAGTCGCATACCATCTGCTCAGAGGTGACCTGTGCCTGACATACAAGGCCATGTCCAACCCGGAATTAATGGACATGCTCCACCTCAAAAAATCCAAATCTACCAGATCCACTAGAGCAAGCGACTTAAACCTTAGCACGGATATAAATAAGACATGCTGGAGGGATAGATTTGTCACTCAGAGACTCCCTATGCTGTGGAATAAAATCCCGGTCCATGTGAGGCAGAGCACCTCGCTGGCTCTGTTCAAGAGAAATCTTGACCGGTGGATGGGAGATCGTATGTTTACCCCGGGAATCATCTCTGTGTCACTGCTGGACAGAGGCAAAACAAACTAATGGGCACAATATTTTTTAACATAAGGGGTGGCGTAAGCCACAAAACTTTGGGCTAGGCTTATAAATGCCTTAGGGCAGATAGCCTAGTATAAACCTATGAACCTATGAACCTATGATCATTTTGAAGTTTGGTACTGCTAAAATTATAAATACTGTAGCCATCCTTTGTAAATCTGTATGGGCTATTTTTGTCCTGTATTATCTCTTTTTCATCTTCCAAGTTGGGGTGGGATACATTGTCAACATTCAGTATCTCCCCCTCCCCCTTCTCCTCCCCTGCAAAAATGTTGTTGCTGATACTGGTGTGAGTTGTTTACCCTATTCTTAATTCTCTCAGGTCTTTTCACTGGAGGATCATCCACAAAATCATCCAACTCATTCGCTCTATCACCAATATGTACATCTTCATTAGTCTGACCTAAAAATTCTACATTATTATTTGTATTTCTTTCAAAGGGCTTAAAATTAGATTTAGGTATGGGGTAACTCATATTGTTTTTGTAATCATTTAAATCCCTCTGCAATTTCTTAATTTTTCTTTTCACTGAATTATCACATTTCGCATCAATGTCCAGCCTAATTTTAAGATACTTCTCGTTTTCTGCAGGAATAGTGTGCATTAAATCAGTTTTTTACATTCATTCAATGCCTCAATTTCCTTCTGTAAACTTTTCTTTAATTCTCTCATTTTCCTTAATCATTGCCTTTAACACTTCGAGTCCACATCTATTAAATATATCTAATAATTCCTTGTGAAACGTACTATCAACAAACACGTTATTAGGATATTTACAAATCCTTAAACCTTTGGTTACTATACCATCTAAAATACACTGCCTTAAATACAGATTTTTCTATTTCCAAGATTTTATATTTATACATTAATTTGGCCAGTTTATCAGTCATAGCTTTGTATGAATCCCCAATTTCAGGATTAACATTAACTTTGTCTCTGAAGTTAACAGCAAAACTGAACTTTAACCAGTCCTTTATGTCCATATGTGGCCTCAGCAAAAGTCTGTTTTTGTTGCCCTGGTAGGATAGTGGAACAAGAATTATCATTGGTAACATATCTTCCCTCTCCCTCTCTCAAAACCTCAGGAGTCCATAAAACATCTTCTTCATCAGCTCAATTCAAGATGTTTGTAGCAATTCTGCATCCTTAAAAATTAAAAAGTTATGTCTTACCATAAATTGGCATATGTGTTGTCTTCCTTCATTCATCCTCATGATAGGGTCTCAGATATGACCCTCAGATCCAGATCAGCCCCTATCCACATACATGGATCTGACTCTCAAGCTCCTCCATCATACCCATAATGCCCTACATCCACCCATCTACCTCAGATTGAGTTTGCTAAACCCAGGCATTCTACACTCAGACATCAAAGACCAGCAGAAGAACTCAGATATCAAAGACCAGCAGAAGAGGCTCAGACACAGGACTCAGTAGTCCTGAGATCATCCAGCTTCCTCAATAATAATGGCAGGGGGATGGTTGGTTGGGAAGTGAGGATGAATGAAGGAAGACAACACAGATGCCAAGTTATGGTAAGGCATGTTGTCTCCTTCATTCACCTATTCATGATAGGGTCAGAGTCCCCAGATACAAGAACCTTGGGCGGCCTTCATGGAAGGACATGCCAGAGCACAATCAAGCCAAAGCCCCTGCTCCTGGAAATAACATCCAACTTGTAATGAGACACAAAGGTGTGATTAATAGACTATTTAGCTGCTGCACAAATGTCATCAATAGAGGTTCTGGCATAGAAGGCAGAGGAAGTAGCCATAGATCTGGCAGCATGTGCTCTAGGATGTTTGGGTAACTGAACTCTCTGGAGGAATAAATGAAGGAAATGAAGTCTGAGATCCATTTTACCAAAGAAATTTTGAAATCACTTGTCCAAGTCTATTTGAAAAAAAGCAGTAAAAAGCTGATCAGACTTTCTGTACTGCTTAGTCCCATGTAGATAAACACAGAGTTGTCTGTGAACATCTAAAAGGTGCAGAACATACTCCCCTCTGTTAGAAAACATTGGAAAGAACACTGGTAGTTGTATGGACTGATCAATATGGTTGTCTGTAGCTACTTTAGGCATAAAGGATGGATAAGTGCATAAGGACACTATCTCCATGGAAAAGGATGTAAGGAGGTTTAGAAGATAGAGCTTGAAGCATTAGAAATCCTCTTGATGGAAGTCTCAACCATCAAGAGAACTGTTGTCAAAGACAGAGACTTTATGTTGAAAATAGCATCAGGTTCAAAGGGCCTGCAGCACCAGAGTAAGGTCCCAAGGAGGAGAAGGATCCCTAATTGCTGGCCTTAATAAGAAAACACCCTTCATGAAAAATTTACATAATCTGAACATGAACAAGGAACTTGTCTGACGTGCTGTGTGAAAATTAGAAATAGCAGCTAACTGTAGCTTATTAGTGGAAAAGCTAACACCCTTGTTGAAAAGAGTACTGAGAAACAGTAACACATCTGAAGCAGGTGCTGAGAATGGGTCAATGCTTCTGTTGGAAAATCTTGATGAGTGGATGGGAAATAAGAAATACACCCCGGGGATCACTTCTGTGTCTCTGCTCGACAGTGGCACAGGAAAATAAATTTCTTGGGTAGCGTAAGCCAGGGAACCTTGTTGGCTAGACTTATGTAGGCTCTTGGGCCGATAGCCTAGTACCTGCCTATGAACCTATGGTAGTCCAAACAACAAATCTCTTCCACTTGCTATTGTAAACTTTCTTACTGGAAGCCTTTTGTGATGCCAAAAGTATTTTTCAGACTGGGAACTGAAGCTTGGACTGTCTAATCAAGATCAGAAGTGGAGAAACCAACCCGTCAATTTCAAGGTTCAAAGATTTAAATGTTATATCCCTGATGGGTGAGAAAGGAGGTCAAGAGTGGGTTTCAGTATCCAAGGAGGATACTTCAGATGAGGCCAGAGGAAGGGGAACCATACTTGGTGAAGTCAGAAAGGGGCAGTGAGGATGACTGAACTCTTCAACCTGCTTGCCTTCTGAAGAAATTTGGGGATGAGCGGGACAGGAGGGTAAGCATACAGGAGACCTGGATGCGTGTCGAGGACCACAGCAACCCTTGGGGACTCCCCCGGAGGAGAGTTCAGAGCAAAAAACTTGTTGCACTTGTTGTTGATGGGAGAGGCAAAGTGGTCACAGCAAGGTTGACCCCAACTGCTGAAAATCCCATTTGCTACTAATTGGTTGAGTCTGTTTACCAGATGATTGGTTTTACCCAGCATGTGCATTGCAATTAGAAGCAGTCTGAAGAGATCACCCACTCCCACACTCTCATGGCCTCCTTGCACAGGGGTGAAAATGGGTTCCTCCTTGCTTGTTGATGTACCAGACAACTGACATGTTGTTGATGTCTACTGTAATAGTATCCAAAGGGAGAATGTCCTGAGAGGCTTGCAACATCAGGAGGACAGCTCTCATCTCTAGGACACTGATATGCAACCTGGCCTTGTGAGGCAATCATGTGCCTTGGACCATCTTCCAGTTTTAATGCCCTGCCCCCACCCAGACTGAGAAGCCTCTGTGGTCATGGTGGCTATTAGGGGATTGAACTGTCTGCCAAGAATAACATCGTCTGACTAAATCCACCAACTGACATGGCACCTGCAGATAGGAGTCACTTTGTTGAGAAGGTATAAGGGCTGAGACAGGATATATCATTGATTTGCTAGCATCCACTGAAGAATTCACATGAAGAACCTGGCTAGGGGAACTAACAGGATGGCTGCAGACATGAACCCCAGGACCTGCAAGTTCAATTGAGCAGAGGGGACTTGTAGAGCTAGCAGATGCTGTACCTGATTTCTCAGAATGGGTACCAGGTGTAGAGGAAGAGAAGCTATCTGATCCCTTCTGTAGAGTTGCATACCTGTGAACTCTAGATTCTAAACTGGAGTAAGATTGTACTTGCTCATGTTTATGGTGATGCCCAAGGAGTGCGCTAACTGGAGTAAGTAGTCTCTGGCTTGGATTAGTCGATGCTTTGTGGGAGGGGTTAGGAGCCAGTCATCTAAATATGGAAACACTTGGAATCCCTTGAGCCTCAGGTGGGCAGCTACCACTGTCATACAGTTGGCAAATACCCGGGGGGGTGTGGTGAGTCCAAAGGGCAGTGCTCTGAATTCGTAATGATTGGCTCCAAGCCAGAAGTGCAGATATTGCCTGGAGCTCCTGTCTATTTTGATGTGATAGTATGCATCCTTCAGATCTATAGCACACATCCAATTGTCCTTGTGCAACAGTAGCAGAATGGACTGAACTGTAACCATTTGGAACCTCACCTTCTTTATGTATTCATTTAGCTTGCTGAGATCCAGAATGGGTCTTAGGTGCCCTGTCTTTTATGGCACTAAAAAGAAGTAGGAGTAAGTTCCAAATCCACTCTGTTCAATATGGACCTCCTGGGTGACTCTTTTTGCAACATCTGTTGAATTTCCTGTGCTGCCTGCTACTATTGATTGGGTGACACATTGAGAAGGCTTTTGGATTTCAGAGGAGGAAGGGAAAAGAGAATATAATAACCTCTGGATATCAGACTTAGCACCCAGTGGTTTTGAGTCAATTGGTTCCAGGCTTCAGGGTGCAAAGCTAATAGTCCCCCAACTACCTCTACAGATGGACAGTCAGGCAGTGCTTCAGGAGCACTAGTAGGGCTTATTGGGAGGGGATTCCCAAAAGCCCTGGTTCTGTGGACCCCCTCTGCCTTTGGGGTGCCATCTACCATCAAACCCTCCTCCTCAGCCTCTGGAGGAGGGTTCTACATGTGAGTCCTGGAAAGACCCTTGGAACTTGCAGAACCACATTTTCTTACTCCCAGCCTGGTTCTTGGAGAAGGACCTCTGGGAGGGCAGAAACTTGATTCCAACAGCAGAAAGGGTCTTCCCATCCTTTTCACTGTGGGTAAGAGTGTCTTTGACTGACAACCCAAAAAGGGATGAGCCCTCATAAAGGGCATCGACAAACGATGCCTTAAAGCGCTCTAAATAATCACATAGTCTCATCCAGGAATGCCTCCTGAGGGAAAGTCCTGAACTGGCTGCTCATGAGGTGCCCTCTGTGGTATGGGAGACTAATCTCATCAAGGAGCTGACAACAGAAAAAAGAGTGGACAGCTTGGAAGAAACTTTCTTAAATTCTTCCACAGGCATGGACTCAAAGAGAGAAGCTGACAGTTCTTTGATCAGGTCCCTCTGGAGTCAAGTGAAATGAGCTAGATAATTTAATGACCTCAGTGCACAGGTTGCCGAGGTGTAAACAAGCTTTCCAATTCTATCCAACACTCTGGACTCCTTATTCGGAAGACGGACATTGGTAGTTTCTTCTGCCTGAAAAGCCAAAAGACCAGATGAAGCCCTATCCAGTTCCCCCAGAGCCAAAACTACCGAGGAAGAATGGGTAGGGCTCACACCAGACCCATGGCCTCCAGAAGGGATCTGGCCTGAGCTATTGAGTGCCAAAGCCCCCAAATGAAGGATGGCTCTGAGAAGAAAAGAGCCATTCCCAAGCCCCAGGACCCAGCACCAATGCCACGGCTCTGAAACTCATTCTGCTCTGAAAAGATTGGAATGGGCTTGCCAACAGCATTTTTGGCATTGAGGATGGGAGCTTCCTCTGTCCCAAATCCCTAGACTCCAAAGCCAGAGGCTGCATCAGAGAAGGAGTTCCAATAGGGTGAACCAAGCAGCACATGGACCTGACAGAGGGCAAAGCAGAGACTACCCCCATCTGGGCTTTAAGAAGCCTCCTCATCAACCGGTCCACTTCTGCCTTGGACAAGCTTCTGGAGGACCTGGATGAAGCCAAATGAGGGGGGTCGGAGTGTTTCAGCCTAGGGGATAGAGCCAGGGACTTTGTCAAGTTCCTAGGATCCATAGCAGTAGGATCAGCACCAACGAAGGTCTCACGGAAATAGGATAATCTGCCCCCAGATCCAAGGAAGCTGTAGGAACTGACAGGGGAACTGACTTCTGTGAATCTTGAGAGATGGGAATCTTAGGCTTCTTCGGAAGAACAGAGTCCTTCATGGAAACAGGGAGGGACTTCTTCTTTGCCTGTTTAGGAGCAGCAGAGGAGGGAGAAGCCAAGGAAGGGGTCTGATCATCAGCCAAGGAAGGAAGAAGGCCCCTTAATATGAGTTTGTTCCATCTGTCAGTGAAAGCCTAAGGATTAAGGCAGCACAGATGGAACACTCAGCATTTAAGTGGTCAGCACCCAGATAGTACATGCATTCCTTGTGGGCATCCCGGTTGGTGATTTTATGCCCACAAGAAGTGCAGTGTTTTAAGCTGGGAACCAGTTTGTCAGACATAATGAAGAACTCATCAAAACCAACTGACAGAACAGAAGGAAAAAACAGAAGGCACACTGTGCCAAAGGAAAGCACACGTAAGAGCAGTACTAAGAAATAACTAAGTACTAAAGTTAATGCTAAGTTTAACAGTAAATTTACACACACACACACACACACACACACACACACACACACACACACACACACACACACACACACACACACACTAGAAAGAAGAGGGAGGATAAAAATAATGAAAAGCACTTACACTAGAGGAAAAACTATCTAAAAGGCTGACCACATTTGAGAGAAGGAATCAACATCTGACTCGCAGGAGCAGCAAATGAGATCTGAGGTAGTTAGATGGATGTAAGGCATTGTGTGTATGAGAGAGGAGCTTGAGAGTCAGATCTAAGTCTGTGGAAAGTGGCCGAGCTGAATCCATGAGTCAGATCTGAGACCGTATTATGAGGGTAAATGAAGGAGACAACATCAGATGTTTTAACAAATAGCAACCTTTTCAAACATATACAAAACTTATATTGATCTTAAAACTTGTAATAATTGTTTTCACTTCTCTTTAATGGATCAGAATGCAAAAAAGTTTTAGCTACAGTTGATTGGGATGTACTATGGAAAAGCTTACAATACAACATTATGGGCCTGATTCAGAAAGGTTACTGTGAGGTGTACATGAGGTGTACAACTTGCAGTAACCGTTTCCAATTTAGAGGCATAAAGGCATACAGCCACACAGTGGGCTGCCACCCTGGCCATGCTAAATGCTGAGGCATTCTGGGGGAGAGGCATTTGCTAATTAACCATGTGCTTTCCCCAGGAATGACTGCTGTAAGGAATTTACCAAGTAAAGTAACACAGCCACTCACAGACATGCATGTTATTGAACACAGCCAAAAGCTCATTTTCACCAATCACTCAAAAGGACAGTAGTGTGGAATTTGGCAGACAGGTAGTGCTACTGTGTGTGTGTGTACACACTGGCAGTCTGCATCACGAAGCTGACATCATCACTCATGCCCCTGCACATGCTGATGTCAGCTACAGCTATGACCAAGTAAAACATTTTTGAAAAAAAAACAGGAAATTCAGGAATTGGGGGTGCCACTCGGGAATTCATGGCACCCCATTATTTTGCCCTCAAAACTGGTTAATACCAAGGAATTTGGTACAGTTGAGAGGTATGAAGCCCACATACACACACACACACACACACACACACACACACACACACACACACACACACACACACACACACAGGTTAAGCACAGCAATGTTATATATTATAACTACATGTAGAATTCAGAAGCCTTCCAAGTTGTTTGAAATTGTTTGCAATCATCGTATAATAACCTCGAAGAATGAGATTTGGGGTGCATTTTAATAAACAGACTGTAAATATACAGCACTGATGTCTACAGTGTGATAAGGGAGTATGTTTTATGATTTGGGGTTGGTGTAAGTGAACTGTGCACTCTGTCAGCAGGATATCTGTCTTTGTAAGTTCTAGTCATTTGCTAATGCATTACACTTTGATTTCAAGCGTTTTTATTTTTATTTTTTTGTTAGCTGGGCCCTTGTTGTACCCTTTTTATTCATGACCTGGGCCACAAGAGCAGAAGTAAAATTAATGTATGTGGGTATTTTAAAGTAGGTAGTAAACCAACTTATTTTTTATTTTCTGGAAGGTGGTATGAAACACGAATACCTGCAGAAAACCTACTGGAATCCGACCTGGGTGATAATTTGAGATGTAGTGCCTATGTGGTTTGTAGTTATTATTTTGAAGTTGTGATTTAGACGTTAGCTACCTGCAGGCTTGAAATATGCCATGAGGTGTTCATGTCATGAGACATTGTGACTGCAAATACAATGCTTTCATGGTGACTGCTTCTTATAGGAAAGGCTATAAATCAGATTTTAACTGGATCTCCTTAAAAACTAAATGACTGCCACACAAACGTCTCAACACCCTAACACAAGAAATCTGGATAAAGTCTTAAATAATGGAGAGGGGGTGCAAAGACCCAAAAATAGGGACATATTTAATCTATTGTTCTTATAAATGTAGAATGTTGTTAGAACAGGTTACTAGCAGTTAATTTTATTTTCATAAAAGAAAATTGCATTTTAGTTTCATAGAAGTTCAATGTCTGATACAAACTCAAATGTTAATATCAATAAAACACTATTGTTCTGGTTATATTTTGTGTTTAATGTTTTGTCTATTCTTCAATTTGCATTTGAATGTTGGTATCCCACAATTCCATTGGGTTGGGTGTGGTTACATAATTATTTATGCAAATGTTATGTTAATCAGTGTCCAGGTTTTTCGCCAGTTGTACCTACTTTTCACGGGCCTTTGTCCAGATTTTTGATGTTTCCAGGTTCAGAGGCATGGTGGGCTTGCATGTGCAATTGTAGATATGAGTCTGTGTCTGCTAAGGAGATTGCAGTGTGGGGCTAGTTAGGGGATATACAGGGAAAGGATATGTGTGTGTGTGTGTGTGTGTGTGTGTGTGTGTGTGTGTGTGTGTGTGTGTGTGTGTGTGTGTGTGTGTGTGCGCGCGTGTGCGTCTGTGCGTGTGTGCGTGTGTGTGTGTGTGTGTGTGAGATCTAGTTAATTTGAATGATAAACCAGGTTATTTTAACCCATATAGTCAAGACCACATGATTGACAATTTAATTTGTCAATCAACTAAAAGAAGCCAAATAACACCTGCAAACAGCACAGATAATGCTTTTGCAAGGAGGCAAGGCCCCCCCCGCACCATCCATGTATATAATCAACTCCAAGATCGCATGACCGAGTGGGGAAATGGAACATTCCTTGATCGCCATTTTACAGTAATCTCAGTCAGTATGGATTGACAAACAAAATTGGCAGTCATATGGTCTCAGACAAATAGGTTTCGACAATCTGGTTCATCGAGCAAATTTAGGAAACTTGTATATGTGTGTGTGTGTGTGTGTGTGTGTGTGTGTGTGTGTGTGTGTGTGTGTGTGTGTCTGTGTGTGTGTGTGTGTGTGTGTGTGTGTGTGTGTGTGCGTGTGCTTGTGTGAGTGTGTGTGTGAGTGTTTATGTACTTATGAATGTTTGAATGTGTGTGTGTGTGTGTGTGTGTGTGTGTGTGTGTGTGTGTGTGTGTGTGTGTGTGTGTGTGTGTGTGTGTGTGTGTGTGTGTGAGTAATGGTGGACGGGAGCTGTTTCATCTCTACACTCTACCTAAACTAATGAGCAAATCCTGCAATACTGAAGACATTGGGGATGATCTCAGGGTCATAGGTTCATAGGTGTGCACTAGGATAACCACTGGAGCCTTTTTAAACCTCTCCATGCATTCCACATATCTGACAAGTTCTGGTACCCTTGGAAGTGCAAGCAGGGTCCTGGAAGATGACATATTTTCAAGCAGGGACGTATGACATGATCAATTTAGAGGTTGCCTTTGTCTGTTAGAGACAGAGGTGCCAAAGTAGGGGTGAATTTTCTGTTCCCCATCCATTTGTCCAAGTTGTACTTAAATAGTGTTAGGGAGGACTGCTACTTCACATGGATAGGGAGCCTGTTCCATATTTTGCCTTAAAGACAGTAAAATATTCTAACTCTTTACCTTTGCATATCACTGCCGCCACTTGACTACATATTAGTGCAACCCTTAGGCACCAGGGATGCTTGATAATGCTTTCTAAGGCTTTAAAAAAGATTGTGATGCAGTTTTTGCACAATACAAAGCTAAGAAACTCTAATGTCTGTCATTACTGATGGACTGTAAACATCTGTGATTTATGATGGCATGGAAAACACAAGAAAACATGATAGGAGATATCAGGGACATTTCGACAACCCAGGGACAGGTTGCAGGTAAGTGTCGTGTGTGTGTGTGTGTGTGTGTGTGTGTGTGTGTGTGTGTGTGTGTGTGTGTGTGTGTGTGTGTGTGTGTGTGTGTGTGCGCGTGTGTGCGCGTGTGTGTGTGTGTGTGTGTGTGTGTGTGTGTGTGTGTGTGTGTGTGTGTGTGTGTGTGTGTGTGTGTGTGTGTGTGTGTGTGTAAGAATAAATTAGGAGTGCCTATGTCAATGTGCATGTGCCACCCACCATTGTTGACTTCCCCAAGAAAGTTGTCATTAGCACTACATTTAGGTAATTCAGAGATCTGCAGATTAGCCAATAATGAAACTCAAGAATGGAGAAACACTTACTCAAGAATGGAACTGCAAAGACTCTTGATGGTGCCCTATAAGGATAAGAGTTTTATATAGAACATCCCTTTTGGACATCTATTGTGGTGTACAGTATCTTCAGGATAAGAGAACATGGATCACAGACTGCATGCCATGGCAAGGATAGCCACTCAATGGTGGGAAAATATGGCTGTAGGTGATATGGACGTGTTGACTCATGTTGCCAAATGGGCATTGGTATTTGTAGTGGATAAGTGAGTTGAGCACCCAGCCTACTCTGATCTATGCCAGGGACCCTTTTGACCCCTATTATATCCCTACTGTCTAGTGTGAGCCCACTATAAAGTCCAGCAGCCCTGGGTCAATATGCTACTGGCCAGCTAGTGTCCAGTTGCCCAGTTTGGATTACATGGAATAGCTCTGTTGAGTGAAAGCTGGATGTAAAAACAATAAACCTGCCAAACATGAACTAAGAATTGCTGCACTCAGTGTCAGTTCTTTAACAGGGTGATGCTTGGAAGTGGATAACATGATGGTAAGGAGGAGCTGGACAGTATATGTATCCATGAGACAAGATAGAAGGGCAGTGCAGCAAAGACACTTGGCTTGAGATCCAGAGTCTACTACTCAGGAGGAAGAGGACAGGCTAGAAATGGTGAAGGAACAATGATGAAAGAGAGTCTTCAGAAGACAGTGATGGATGTCATTATAATTAGTGGCAAACACATGGCAATCAAACTCCACTGTAATGATAGTGCATTATTTATAATCTCAGCCTATGCCCCAGAGCAGGGTTCTGATGTTGAGAAAAGGTGTATATTCAGACAGTAGTTGCAAGATCTTCTAGACAAAGCAGGGTAACATGAATTGATGTTGATAATGGGTGACCTGATTGCACACATCAAGACAGATACAGCAGGATGTGAGTACTCCTGGATTCACATGGGTGGGTAACAGGAATAAAGAAGGAGAGGCCATTCTAGACTTCTGTATGACAAATGGATTAATGGTAGCCAATACATGGTTCAACAAGATAGACAGTGATAAAATCACTAACAAGAGTGGCCAACATACTCAGGTAGATTGCATCGTAGTAAGAAAAGGGCAGTGGAATAGTATCAGTGATTGCAAAGTCATCACCCACAGCATAAACAACATGTTGCCACAATCAGCTGCAAGCAGTAGTTAGAAATATCTCTAAGGTCAACGGAGACAAGGCTAAAGATATGGAAGTTGACTGGAGAGAAAGCACAGCAGTTCAAGGAATTTCTCAAGACTGTAAAAGAAGAGGAGATAGGTAGAGATGAAGAGAAATGGCAGCACATCAAAAGAGCATGTGTAAAGACTATAGGACAGATATGTGGCCAAGCCTGGTATGGAAATTAGGTCCATAAGGAAAGCTTGTGGTGGAATACAGACGTCTAAGAAGTCATCAAAAGAAAGAAAGAAGGAGTGCAGGAAAAAGTGAGAGATAGAAAAGACAGACCAGGCTGGGAAGCAATACTGGTTGACTTACAAAGAGGCTATGGGAGGAGTTGCAATAGCAAAGTACAAGGCAGCAAAGGCACACCACCAGCTTCTGGAAGGTGGCTCAGTAGATGGTACAAAGAAACTATATCAGGTTACAAGGCAAAGACGTATACTTGAGAAGAAGCTAGAAATGAGGAAAGAGTCCAATTGGGTATTCCTAGAAATGGACAGAGCATATGACAAGGTCCATGGAAAGCTGATTTTGGCAGTCCTGCAGTGGTTTGAAGTCTCTGAAACATTCATAGCATTAGTGCTAGCTATGTACAGGGACCCAATGTCTCAATGATGAACAGTGTTTGGTCTAACAGAGGGGCTCCCGTGAGACATTGGTGTGCAACACAGTTAATTTCTGAGCCCATTGCTGCTCATACTGAGGATGGAATATGCTAGCAAATGAGTCAGAAGGGACAGATCAACAAAGTTGCTGTATGTAGACGATGTTACATTATAGGTTGACTCTGAGCAAGAACTTCAGTAAATGTTAGGAGAATGGAATGCAAAATGAATGCACATGGGATGAAACTGAGTACAGATAAGACCACTGTAATGGCAGCAAATGGGGGTAATCAGAAGAAGCCTAAAATTGAGATAGAAGGGAAAATAGTGGAACAGGTTAGCAACTTCAAGTATCTGTGAGGAGTGGTTGAGAAGGGAAATCTGAAGAAGGAGGTCAAAGCTAAAATCATAGAGGCTGCAGCCAAGTGACACAGAGTGTCAGGGGTAGTGTGTGACAGAAGAATGCCAAAGAAGCTGAAACGTAAGGTACAAAAGAGTGGTGTGACTAGTACTACTGCACAATACAGGAACAATGGCAGTAAAGGCAGAGCAGTTGATGAAACTAGAAGTGATGGTGATGAAGTGCCTGACATGGGTGTTAGGATGCATACAACCCTCCTTTTTAAAATTTAATAAAAACTTTCTTTCCTCTTCAGTATCATTTTTCATTAAAGAGAGTAAGCAGTCTCTTGAAAGTTCTAATTAGCAAAGTTTCTTCAGTGAAAAAAGGGGAAGACTCTCAAAACCAGAAACAGTCAACAAAAAAATGAGGACATAAAATAGAAGCCAAAGTAGCTCCAGTTGTCCAAAAGGTCAAAGAAAACAGACTACAGTGGTTTGGACACATGCAGAAAAGCAGAAGACAATCTGGTGAAGAAGATTTGGAACAGACAGGAAGAAGGCAAGGTGGATGGATTGTGTGAGAGAAGACCTGCGACAGTCAAGCATGAGTGTTGAATGGCATAAGTGTCATTGAATAGAGAGAGATGGCAACAGTTGACAGGACACTCCAACCCCATGTAGAAAATGAGGAACAAGGGGCTTCATAATGATAATGATAAACATACTGTGAATACTAATTCAATTCCCATTGACAAGGATGACAAAGCTTTTGAAAAATATGGGAAAATAATGTGTTCTTCTGCTACCTCAACTTTCAAAATTCTGAACTGCCAGGTTTATATGTAAACATTCTACTGACTTCTTTTGAGAACATGAGAATGTTAACTTTTAACCTTCTTACTTCTGAGTTTAAAACTTCTTTAAATTCCTTAACTATGTCTCTTACTAAGGTAACTAAACACTCCTTAAAGTGCTCTTATGATTGTTCTACCACTGTTTCCAGAGCTGCTGCTACTGAAACAGTTATGAAAAGATTTGCTTGGTAATATTCTTACCAGAAGAAGTTGACTCTGAGAGTTTGAATTCTTTCCTGTACAAAGATACGTTTTTTTTAAGGACCTTAAAACATTTGATGACTAATGGAAAATGATTCAGTGGGTTACTCAGATTTTATAACCCTCATTTTCAAAGTTTAATAAAACCTTTCTTTCCTTTTCAGTATCATTTTTTTAGTGAAGAGATTAAGCAAGCAGTCTCAGTAAAGTTCTAATAAGAAAGGTATCCTCAATGAAAAAGGGGAAGACTCACAAAACCAAGAACAGTCCAGAAAGTTGGAATAACCATTTGCCTGTTCAACCCCATCCCCCCTGCCCACTGTGGTAATCCTTCAAATCTATCCATCAGTGATGACCTCCATCTTCCATTGTAGTATCACATTATCTCCGAAATTTGGCTTCCAAGAACTATCTAAAACAGTTTCAATGGCAATGGGAATCCATTCCCCCTTTTCAAGGAATACCTCCATTCTGCAAAGCAGACATCCTTGTTTCCTTCAGTTTTAGATCAAATGCTAGCTCAAGGGGTGATAGAACTTGTACACTCAACTCAGATGGACAGAGGCTTTTATTCAAAGATATTTCTATTACCAAATAAAGGAAACTTGGAGACCAACACTTAGTATCTCCTTTCTCAATTTCGGGCCAAGATTCCAAAATTCAGAATGTTAACCCTTTTGCTGCTTGAACCCTCCTACAGCTTTATGGTAACATTGAACTTAAAATATGTTTATAATCACATTCTAGTTTGCAAAGAATTAGTTTTTTTAAGATTTTCTGTGTCTGGCTCACAATATCGATTCTCTGCCTTGCCCATTAGTTTGTTCAATGCATCGTACATCTTCAGTGATTGTTCATTGCAGGCTTCAAGGCATTCACATATTTCCATATACCGAAGATTGTGTTACATTTGCAGACAATTTTCCAGTTGTCAGGATTCCCTTATATGGTTCGTGAATCTCTGCTCAATCTGGGATTTCAACTAAATTTACATATATCTTCTTTCATCCCGTCAACTGATAGCTTTTTTGTCTGGGCTGGTTTCTAGATTTCTCCCAGGAATTAATCTTTCTTCCATTGGAAGTAGAACAGTACAAAAAATGCTTTCTGGACTTCTCCAGGCCATTTCATCCTTCTGACAAGGAATTTTGAAAGGATACTGGGTTTTATGGCTTCTATGTGTCGGTGATTATTTTAGTCAGGCTTCACATTAGAAAATTCAGTGGTACCTCAGATAAGTCTGGACTCAGCATCATCATCCATTGTCATTTCAGATTCCAGTTCTCAGATTTGTTAAAAGGGAGTTACCTTGGTGGATGAAACAGTTAGCTCTCAATCCAGATCTTCTCTTCTCACTTGACTCCTTCTCCCAGTCTGTCACAACAGAAGCTTCAGACTTTGATTGGGAGCAATTTCAAATGGGATGAAAGTAAAATGTTTGTGGAATTCCAAGGATAGGCAAAAGCACATAACTATCAAAAACATGTTGGCAGTTATCAATGCCTTAAAAGTGTTAAATCATCTTTGGTCTCCATAACCTTTGCATGTTATCATGGAAAACACTGCAGTGGTTTGGTACATGAACAAACAAGGGGTACCAGATCATATCTCCTTTGCAGACTTGCTAGAATTGCCTGCAAGGTGGTGACTTGCTCAGTCTGATTCAATAGGCTTCATACATTCCATCAGAGCAAAATCTTGTAGTAGACCAACTAAACAGGACTAGGACACTGAAAAATGGAAATTATAACTAGCGCTCTTCCAGAAATTAATCCACCTGTGGGGAACACCTCAAACAAATAGACCTATTTGCCTAATTTCAAAACAGACATTTAAAGAAATTCTGTTCTAGGATTCCTTGTAAATAGGCCTGGAAGACAAATGCCTTTTCATTTCCTTGGATGGGAATGTCCTCAAATGCCTCTCCACCCTTTCCAGTGAAACCTAGGGTTCTTCAAATGATTCAGAAGGACTCTACAATTAATGCAGTGGTGAATCCCTTTTGGCCTACACAATAGTGTTTTTCCCTTCTGAAACTGGCCAAGGGCAATTTCCACAAGCTACCCCACAGACTGGATTTACTCACATAAGACTGATTTGTTTGATATACCCCAGACTCTGCTCTTCAGTTAAACACTTAATGCTCACCTGATTTCCTGGATGACAGAGTTCTGTTATGTGTTAGGCACTGTTTTTCTGAGGACATACAGCAGGTATTAAAGGATAAAAAAAAATTCATATAGATGTAAATAGAAAAGATTTTCTAATTGGTGCCCCTCTAAGAACAAGGATCCTTTCAAGTCCCAGTTGCCTTTGTTTTTTGATTATTTGTGTCAGTTGTTATACTGTAGCCTCTAAACCAAAAATAAAGGTGTATACAACACTCGAGAAAACCCACACTGAACCAAGAAATATGTTTCGACCAAGAGATTCAATGAAATGCCCAAAACACAAAGAAGTAGTTTACAGTATGTATTGTTAAATCCACTTTAGTTTCACAGTTACCATTAATAAACATCACTTTCTACTAGTGACATATTCCAAGGCAAGATTTGCATCCTCATAAATATAGCCACATTGCTTACAAGAGCCATATTTCTAAGTACCTTTTGATTGTGAGTGTGATATATTATTCCCTGCTTTAGCAGATTCAAAATGCTGTTTTAAATTAATAGCTATTTTACAAACAAAAATAGGTTTGGTTCCTACTAAATTCAAAATAGTTTCATGTATTTAAAAATATTTCATTTATTATTGATAATTTCTATCACTTAATTTGAACCAGAATTATGTTGAACAACCAGTGCCCTTTCAAATGCATTATTAATCTCTTTGTCTGGATGAATATCAGGTTTACTAAACAATGATACCACATCTGGAGTCTCATGCCCAATAATGGTATAAATCTTATATTCCAACATGAAGCAACTTGGGAAATGGTGTCATTAACCAGTATGGGCAGATAACCCCTACTAATAAACATATTCTCCCATTTCACTCTTTTCTCTTGAAAAGTTTTCCAAGTTAAAACCATAATGGTCAGATGAAATGAACTAGCCCTTCACTAAACTTTTTTTTTGAAACTAGGGATGATGGCTTCAAAAAGGTTAATAACCATTACTGAAGGTGGGGTTCCTAAAAATGTTAAAAGTAAACCTACTCTTTCTCTTAAAAACAGATGTATCTAAATAATTAGTCTATTCAAGCTAAAATTGCAGGTAAATCTCAAAAATGTAAAAGTACCATATAGGTACTTAATAAATACCTTAAGATCTTCTTCAGTACCAGGCCAAAGAATAAAAATATTGTCCAGGTACTTGAAATATAATCTATAATTAGTAAAGTAAGAACACTGAAAAAATATGTTTTGATTCCCAAACATTGTCATTGTCTTTATTTATTAAATGTAATTCACCACCCTTTCTCTCATCACTTTTAGGAGGGATTAAGAAGGACAGTTGAAATTTGAGTCAAAATCAGGAAATTCCTGAACATTAGGGACATTTGAGAGCTATGGGTTGATTCAGCATGCGAGCAAGTAAGCCAGGTACTCTTCTTGCAGATGTCAGGGTAATGAGTAACACAGTTTTTCATGTTAAGAGTCTCAAATTAGCATGATGAGCTGATTCAAAAGAAATTAGTGCCAATTTTTCAAACACAAAGTTAAGACTGCATGGAGGAGCTGCCTGCTTTCCAGGTAGGTGGATATATAAAACCTCTTTCCAAAACTGACAAGTAGAAAGGGGAAAATAAAAGGGCAGAAATGTAGGAAAGGCTGAAAGATGAATCTTGAGAGAGAAATAAGAGAAGCTACAGTATTTAACCAAGAAATACATGTCGACCAAGGAACAGAATGGAAGACACCAAATACAAAGTGATAATTTCCAGTATTTATTGTGAAGCCCAACACACAGTAAAAAAATCAACTGAAAGAATTCAGATCCAATATTAAGAACTCAGATCCACTATTAAGCACTTTTCTCCCTGCCCAGTGTAAAGTGACTACATCAGCATACAGGAAGTTACATCAGTGGACATATAAATCCTAAACAATTAATGAATTATTAAAACAAAACATATAATCCAACCTAAAAAATAATATTCAACATAAAATTAATTCCTACCAACAAGCAAATGCAAGTCAATGTAAAAAAAATATTCATACAATTTGTTACAGTTTAGCTGCCCTAAGTTTTAAAACAGGGATAACTGACGCTTGCTCATTAAGTCCTGGCTGAACAGTAGCCTGCAGTCTAAGTTGCCACAATAATTCTTTGTATTGTAATCTAGTTTAACATGTACCCCTACAGAATCCAGTATTATTTTTGGCAAAATCCCAAATCTAAAACCCTTAAAGAGGGGGCAACTAGTGTAATGTTTAAATAATGCATTATTCATGTTGGCCTTCTGGATATCGTAAAGATGTTCATTGATCTGCTTTCTGAGAATTCTCTCAGTTTTACCAACACAAAAAGCAGGATAATCTAAAAATACGGCTAATTAAATGAACCTTTTAGCCTCACAATTACCATTCATAAACATCACTTTGCTACTAGTGATACTTTCCAATGTGACCACATTGCTCACAAGAGACTCACATCTTAGTATTTTTTGTTCACAACTGTGATATATTGTTCCCTGCTTTAGCTCAAAATGTTGTGGTAATTTAATTGCCATTTTACAAACAAAAACTGGTTTGGTTCTACTAAATTCAAAATACTTTCATTAGTTTTAAAAATATAGGCACCTCTCTGATGTATATGAAGAGAGATATGAGGGAGCTCTCAGAATATGTGTCTGAAGCAGGTATGAGACTAGCCTTGAGCACTATTCTACCATCACCAAGAGTGATGCCACATTATAATCAAAATAATATCAGCTTCAACAACTGTTTTAAATTCTGGTGTCATTCTAAGGGAGTACAAGATATATATCAGCCTTGGATGAGATTCATTCAAGACTGGTCAACTATCAGTCTTAAAAATGAGTTGCCATTTTGCCAATACAATTGCATTTTTCTAAATACACATGCCAGGGTCTCCCTCTTGGGTTTCAATGCATTGTTCCATAATTACAAATTTGAAGAAGTGGTCATGGAATTCTGACACATCCTTTGCTAGCTCTTTCTTTTAAAGATCGTTTTGTCTTCCCAATGTAAAAAAACAGCAACAGCTTTGCCAAATCACAGCATACATTATTACTCTTCTGCAACAATTAAATTTGACCTTAAGATGAAATACTTTTTCTTGTGTAGAAAACTCTGTTCCTGTTAGACTCCATTTACAAAAGGAACCGTGTCCACATTTGTTCATCTGTTTTAGGGCTTTTGCCCCTTGGTTGGTATGTGGTACTGACTCTAAAATATTCTTCAAGTTTTTTTCTTTCCTATAGACTATATGCTGTTTTTCTGGAAATGTGTGCTGGAAAACATTTCCTTCCCTCAACAGTACCCATTTTCTGTTCAAAATCTGAATAACAGTTTTACTGTCCAAGTTGAAGTTGGTGATAAAGGAGCTCGGGTACAAGATTGTCTCCCTAGGTTTATCTCCATGAGGGACAATGCTGTTCTCCGCGTTAATCAAGGTGAGAATCAGTACATAAAAACTCCGTTTTCTTTTACTAATAATTTATGCTTTATGTCCCTCATGAAGGTAGCAGGATATCTTCTTAGAAACATCAGTTCTAGTGTAGTACATTCATCTAAGAAATCCTTTTCGTAGGTGACCATCTAGCAGCCCTTACAAACTGAATGAGAATACATCTATTTCCAGTTTTCTGAAATTAAAATTTTTGCATACATGAAGGGAAAGGAGCTGTTATTCTGGGGATCTCTACCACTTTAAATTATATTATTTTCTTATGTCATGTGACCATACCTGCAGGATATTTAAATCCTTGTAATGAACCATTGTTTATCTGAAGAAGTCCTAAAAAATGTTGAGATTAAAGCACTTATCATATTGACTATGGTTTTAACTTTTAATAGTTTTATACAGCATCGATTCAAAAGTTGTTTTCAGATTTGTATCTGTGATTTTTGAGTTTGCTACCTTCTGTTAGTGTGATAACATTTTAGTTTTGGAGTACATTGTTGGCATGTCTTCTTTTTCTTTTCTAGAACCAAATAGTGCCTGACTGTCTCTGAGAGAAAACATTTGGTCTGTACCCTTCTTCTCCCCTCTACCCTGTTCCAATATTTACTAACATACAAGCTATACAGCCATCACCAAATGGGTCCATAGGCAGGATAATGCACTGCACTCTTCCCCCCATATCCATGCCAATATCCCATTATAGGAATGTCAGTGCACATGCTATTTTTTTTTTACTTTTACAATGAAAAAAAGAGATTTGGATTTAATTAAAACTGTTTTTTTTTTTCAGATTTTACAGGAAAAACACTGTCAGCCATTTGCTAAACAAAGAAATCTGTGTCACAGAAAATACAGGCTTAACATGAAGAACAGAAAAAGCTCTTCCCTTGGAGCCCAGATTTATTGAAAAGGTATCTACCAACCTGTTAAACTACAAGACATATGCTGAAACTCAATATCAAAGAGCAAATAGTGAAGCAGAAATTAGTGTATATGTGAATGGTGTAGGGATTCAAATGAGAAATATGCAATGCATTTACTAACAGCTTGGGACATCTTACATGGTGCAGGTGTCCTTTTTCAGGGGCAGCATAGGAGCACTGTCTAGAGAAGTCACTTGGTCAGAGTCATACAGTAGACAAATAATGGCTGAGGGACTCAAACAGTGCATTACAAATGGAGCTCATAGTCTTACTCATCTGCACTAAGTACCGGACAGACTGTTAAAACTCAACACAGTGCATTTCACACTTTTGTCCCTTTTAAGAAGCAAGGTTATTAAAATGTATTCACAGTTAAAATATTAACATTAAACTTGTAAACTTCATGCTATCCAGTTTACTTTTCACAATATAAAATGTATCTTAATTATGCAAAAGTCTTTTTGTACCAACTGGTGTGCAAATGTACAAACCGAATATTTTTATTTTATTGCTTGATAACCCACTCAAGTTGGTTCCGCATCATTTTATCATGTAAAAGGTTATTTTTTGTTGTTCTATATATGTTCTATATGAGCACCAACATAATGTTGAACTCTTCTTACTCAGGGCAACAGTAATAAGTGAGAACAACTGCCAAGGGCAATATACTTGTATATTAATGTCTTCCCTGTTTCCACCTGGCAACATCATCTTCATTAAAAAAATTGAGTGTCTCTTTTCTCTATCCATGCTCATGTGGATTGTTAGGACATGAGAAGTCACCTTGTTGGCAATGATTACACACACGCATACACACACTCACACATACATATATATGGATGTATGACTATCATTGACAATCCAACTTATCAACCAGCAAGTGATCAAATAAAATTTGTCGATCACCAAGCAATCAGGGCAAAAAAAACCCCCACTTAAAACATGTTTTTTGCAAAGGGACAAGCTTCCTGCAACATTCACACCTTTGGCTAATAATATATATATAAATTCCAAGATGATAATACAGTGGGGAAAAGGCAAATTCCCTGATCCCCACTGTACCACGATCCTGCACATACAAAAGGTGACTACTTGCAATAAGTTGATTTTTGAGAAGCTGTAAAGACTTTTTGTCTGTCTGACAACTGGTATATTTGACCAGTTACATTTATGTATATATATATATATATATATATATATATATATATATATATATATATATATATATATATATATATGTGTGTGTGTGTGTGTTTGTGTATATATATATATATATATATATATATATGTGTGTGTGTGTGTGTGTGTGTGTGTGTGTGTGTGTGTGTGTGTGTGTATGGGTGTGATGTATGCATATACAACTTCACATGCCTACACATAGTGCCTGGATTTAAAAGTTCTTTTAAACCTATTGATGCAGGGATTAAACTGTTGCTTAAAAAAGAAATCTATGTATATGTTCTCAGTAAGGTACATTAAGGTACCATGCACAAATAGAAAAACATTTTGGGATTGAACTAGTATTAGAAAGGCAGTACTTCTATCAAATGTTGCTGATGAAGAAGGTTCGTTATTGAGTACAAGCTATCACAGAGATGGATGTGGAAAGGCTAAATTGTTTTTATTTTAATAATTGCTATTTATGTAATTGTATATCTGTTTATTTATTATGCTAACTGAGTGAATTCTACAGAGGCAAAGGTCCTTTTAAATAGGTAAAATACGGATAAAGCCATATGTTAGAAAACTTGGAAAATGTATAACTTAGCATAAACAGTAACATTTTTGGGATGCAGCAGGGAATAGGGTACCAACTTAAATCATTGATGGACAAATGGTAACCCATGCAGACTCTTCTCAGAGAAATCAAAGAGAAGATTTTGAAACACTAAACCATGATCCTGAGAAAGAGAGAGAGAGGTACAGCTCACTGTGATGGCAAGTAAGCCGATGCATAGTATTTCTTATTGTTGTCAACCATATAGTCAACCATATAGGAAGGATGCATGCCTGTTGTGAAGTTATATAAACAATAATTATAGCCCCGATTTCTCTGACATTCTGTACTGAAGAAGCTATTTAAAGAGTGTGCCTCTTTCATAGCTTTAAGCCTTATGAACAGTATCTGAAGCACCGAGCCACCTCTTTACTGTTTTTTGCTTCATTGAAAGATACAGTTATACTACATCTACACAAATCTACATAATTCATTCATTCTGTGATTACCTGCATACTCCACTGCAGGGATACATGGTAGCTGGAGCCTATTGCAGAACTCAGTAAGGAAAGGCACAAGTGTAAATACTGAACTGGGAACCAGGCCATCAAAGAATACAAACACAAACTTACTAGCCACAAGCACCAACAAGCAATGTAGGAAATGAAGATTTGCCTAAAAACACATCTTTTGGAGGTTAGAAGAAACTGGAGCAGATGACAAAAAACACACATAAACATCGTGCACATAAATATCTTAAACCGAAGGTACACTATTGGCTTTCCTGTGAAAGATTATGACAGGTCTAAAACTTTGTAAAGTACCAGTGGTGAAGTAAGGGTAATCTGAAGCATTAATAGTATAAATCAAAATCTATTCACTAACAGCTAGATATAAAGGATATCAAGTAATCCTGTCATATATTGCTGAATCTTCAGATTTTTTTTTTAAATGGTGTTTGGAAGGAGTAACTGGCCACAACACAGTCTGTCAAGTTACGTTGCTAGAAAATCTGCATGTATAATATAAAAATAAAATATTTATAGCATTAGTATTAAACTTATAGAACATTTCTGTCACAAAATAAACAACCATTGTAGTTTCATGTGTTGTATAGCACAAATTCCTGATAATCTTGAAACGTATAATCAGTCTGTAATAAGTGCTTTACAGTTTCTGCAGTATTTTCCATAGCTTATCATATTTAACATGATATTATATAAACTATGAAGTTTTCTTTCTTTTTTTTTTTTTTTTTTGACAGTTTGGTTTTACTGATTCTGTATGAAGAATAAGAATATCTTATTGAAGGAGATATCTTGCCTCTGCAGCTCTAAATACTTTCAGACTAAACAAGCATATTTTAAAAGAGAAATTGAGAAACTTGGCAAATGCAACATCATTTTAAATGGCATTGTTTCAGAGAGATGATGCACTATTGTTGTCAAATGAAAAGGCACACAAACCTGTTAATAAGGATTACAAAAAAATAACTGTTACAACCGTTAACAAATTTAGCTTATTATTTTGTGTTTGGGATGGCACATAATTGGCAGTATAATATTACTGAAAAGTTGCACATTATGACCAAAGGTAGATTTCAGTATGGAAAGACTCTCATCTGGGTGAAGCTGAGCTTGCCTATTACCCAATTTAATTGTAATCTAGACCATTGGATGGGGAATAGGAAGTTTACACCAGGCCTGGCACCCATGTCTCTTATGGACAGGAGTAGCTTATAAATGCCTGGCCCTCAATGTCCTTTTTGGATACAGGACATCATTATTCTTTTGGAAAAGCATGGCCAGGCTTAGAAAGGCTCCCTGGGCCATTAACCTAGTAACTATCTATGCATCCATGAATCTATGAACCAAAGCTAAACTGGTAAATGTGCCAGCTGTTTCACTTTGTCTTCATGTTATTTCTATAGAATTCTGAGGAATGCATGAAAAAGGATAGCAGGAAGAAAGAAATCAAAGAAGAAAAAGAGACCTGCACAAAGTGAATGGTGATGCTTTAGATTACATTATTTTCAACATAACAATAACAGAAACTGATGGTTACAAACTCTAAATATAATGACAGGAAAAGTCACTTGACTGCAAACCTTACCTTTACTACTTTCTTTCTGACAATACTTTTCCCAATTGGTATTAAGATACAACCTAGTATAAGAAGGACTGCACCCACAACAGCTCCCACAATTAATCGACGTACTCTATGGCACTCACAGCCCATTGTTGTATACCTTACTCTATCCACATTGAAAACACGAGAAAAAAATTAAGCTGTGCTATTTACTCGTACAGTCAGCTCCTTTGTACTCTTTAGATAGCATACTGGCATTTTGCATAGTAATAATAATCCCAGCTCAGAGGATCAAAGTGCAGGCTACAGCAAATCAAATGCTTTAGCAGATAATGTTTTATGCTTATGCAATGCATTTAAGATGGTGTCGTTCAGGTGAAATAAATAGAAAGACCAGAAGAAAGCAGTTTTCACATACAATGCAAGCTGAAAAAATAGAAAATAAAAGTAAATGTTTGAAATCAGTAATATTTGTAAATGAGTAAATACATGACAAAAATGCAATAATCCTCTCCAGTACTGTGAAGGATAAAATGCTACCAAGGAAATCTGAAGACTATATGAAACTAGAAATTGCAAACCTAAAAGTGAAAAAAATTACAGTCATAATATCTGGTATTAACAGCATATCTCAAACTTGCATTTCATTGTATGATAACCTGAATTTAAGTGACATACATAATATGTCTGTTAATTTGAATCTGAGAGTAATCTGAATTTGTAAAAGCAGTTAGCATAATTATTGCAGGAAATCATGACATTAAATTTAAATCTGATTTAATACATGAAACAGAGAATTTGAAAGTTGCTGTTAGACTTTTACATATTTGTTTCAGGTGACAATCCT
>NC_056745.1:944484495-944509495 GCF_019279795.1 Protopterus annectens | reverse complement strand
ATTAACCTGCAGTATAAAGTCATTTTGTGTCCACTTTTCTGTATAAATTCATCATTTTGAACTATAAGTTGTATTTAGCTTGTACTAAACCTTTGTGGGCTCCTGCCCATTGCATTAGACCTAGAATGATGGCTCATGACACCATGTTAGAGTAGCAACTACAAGTAGGCCTAGCCAAGAAATTGGATAACATTATTGTATTAAGTACCCAAATATTGTAAGATGCAGCTGAAATTAAAAGAATTTAGCCTACTAAAAAATTTGAAAATATGCTTTAGAAATGATTTCTTCAAAGGAAACCTTTCTAGAAACCATAATGAATTTGTGTAGTGGGAAGCTGCAGGACTGCAGAGTAGTGGTTTATAACATCCATGGTGATATACAAATTCTCTAAGTCAGACTGTCAGATTTGGAAATCAGACAACTCAAGTATAAATGCTACTTGGAGAGGGTGATTGAATATGCTCAATAATAGAAAGCACCCTGGGAAATGAACAGTTCTGATTTAGATCACGACGAAGCACACCCAGCCTGATGTTTCCAGTAAGACAGGGAGTGATTAAGAAGATGGAGACGAGGAGAGAGTCCAGCAAAGGTTTCATAGACCTAGAGAAAGCATATGATAAAGTCTCTAAAAAGCTGATTTGGATAGTACTACAACAGACTGAAGTCCCAACAATATTGGTAGAGTTAATGCAGGCTATATACAAGGAGCCAATGGCACAAGTATAAACAATGTTTGGACTCACAGAGGGGTTCTAAGTGAGAGTGGGTGTGCATCCGGGTGCAGCTCTGAGCCTATTGCTATTCATAATGGTGATGGGCTATATTAACAAACTGGTCAGAGGCCACAGATCAATAAAGCTGTTCTATGCAGACATGTCATACCACAAACAGATTCTGAACAGGAACTTCAGCAAATGATATAACTAACATGCAAAGCTGAAGGCAGATGGTATTAAACTGAATACAGACACGACAGTTGTTATGGCACCAAATGTGGAAATTAGAAGAAGGTGAAAACTGGGATAGAAGGAAAATAGTGGAACAGGTTAACAGCTTCGAGTATCCGGGATGGGTGGTTGAGAAAAAAGGGAAGTCTGAACGAGAAGGTCAAAGCTAGAATCAGAGGGGCTGCAGCCAACTGGCACAGAGTGTCAGGGGTAATATGTAACAGAAGAATGCCAAAAATCCTGAGTAGTAAGGTGGTGTGACCAGTGCTTCTGTATGGCACAGAGACATAGGCAGTGAGAGGCATATCAGCTGAGGAAGCTTTGGATGTTAGAGATTAAGTACCTAAGATGGGTTGTAAGATACACAGTGTGGGCAATTTACCTACTAGTCAATGTCTCAGAATTTTTTGATTCACTGATTTTTAACAGACAAATGTTGGAAACAGTGAAATGAAAATCCCACTCAAAAAACACACAAAAAAACATCTGTTTACATGAAGTCAAGCCACCCTGCACCCTCATTTAGTGGGAATCAACCCCCACACCATGCTAAATTATTTATACCAATTCCATAGTCACACCACAGTGGAGAAAAGCAAAAAAAAGCAATCTGCTGGTTCACACAATGCAACACATTGTGGTGAAACTCACCACAGCTTTCAATTTTCAAAATAGCATTCCTTGTCAGAAAACCCTTCATTGATTCGTAGATAAGCCTGTAGCACAGAGAAACAAAAGAGTATATCAGGGCAGAAGTCAAAGTAGCCCCAGCTGCAGAAACGGTCAAGGAGAACAGATTATAGTAGTTCAGTCATACGTGCAGGAAAGCAAAAGATAATTTGGTGACAAAGATTTGATACAGACAGAAACAAGGCAAGAGAAAATGAGGCTATCCAGCCAAGAGATGTGCGGACTGCATGAAAGAAGATCTGTCATCATCAGGCATGATGACAGACGAAGGCAGAAGAGTGGCAGTGAAGCAAGAGAGGTGGCAACAATCGATATGTCATCCTGATCCCATGTAGAAAAAAGGGAAAGGGGGATTGTTGATAATGATGATGATGATTGATGATGAATAAAATAAAAACAAATAAAAACTAAATGATCGTTGCTGAAGTGCAGCAGTTTTGCTACAAGAATAATATCCTCAGTTAAATTATCAAGTGGAACTGTGTGTGTGTGTGTGTGTGTGTGTGTGTGTGTGTGTGTGTGTGTGTGTGTGTGTGTGTGTGTGTGTGTGTGTGCGCGCTTGTGGGTGTGGATGTGTTTGTGTTTGTGCATGTGATTGTTTTTTCTAATCCATAGACTTCCCCAGAGTATTCAAATACCAAAGTGGAGATTTTCTGTTATAGTGTGTTCTGTAAGTAAGTATAAATGTTTATCTATGCAAGATCTGGGAGATGTGAAGATCCATGCCCTTTCCAAATAACTCCAGCCAGCCACTAATATCTACTAAATCTACATTTATTACTTGGATATAGAAATGTATGAGTTCCATGATGAAGAAAGACTCTAAAGGGATCCGAACTAAGTAGATCCAAAATGTACTTTATCTCTAGGTAACTGTTTTCAAGGCTAGGCAAATTCTCCTATTAATGTCTCCACAATGGTTGGTTTGCAAGCTATTTGGTTGCTATTCAGAGAGTCATGAAGTGGAACATTTTGTTTACACCATTCAGTAGCTATGTGACAGTCCAGCACTTTGAAAAACCTAGCAATGTATTGGAAGTGTGGCAACTGCATTGTATAAAGTTTTGATTCTGTGTGTTTACTTTGTTATTATATCATCTCTGCTAGTTGTAAAGGGTTAACCACTACACATAAAATGCATAAACTGAAATATTACCTTAATGAGTATAAAATTGGCATTACTGTTTTGCAAGATTATTATGTTAAGTGTTTAGAGAAATTATGGCAGGGGCACTTACCTCTCAAGTGTAAAAAAAAAAAATGCAGAATGTCCAGATTTTTGTGTCATATTTTTCTGTCCATTCCTCATAAAAAATGTGGATTTCTACCAAAGTACTGAGGATTGAAGTCAATGAATAATGGTATATATTTGAGTTTTAGACTTCATCACCTTTAGAAAATGCATACTAATACAATTCCTGTTATTTCAGCAACTTTATAAGTTTATAAGAGCAATATGTCCCTATTTTTCAGGCCTTTGTGTCCCCATTATTTTCAGCTTCTGCAGATTTTTTGCACTATGAGGATGAAAAGAATGCAGATACTTCATCGCTTGGTAGACTCCTTCAAGAGGAGTGAGCTGTTGGTCAGATGCTGCATAGGGTGGAGATTAGCTGCATCCCTATGTTATTAAAGGGAGGAAAGTCTAGGCTAAACTGACATAGCCCAAGATAGAGTAGTCCTTGGTTACTTATGTGGATCAAATGTCGATTGCTATGTGTTCTTTATTACGTTTTATGAAACATTTAATTGCTTTGGTCATAATGATATTTGAATGATTGATAGTGGAGGACTTCCTTACTGTCAGACCACAATCTCACATGGAAAAACAACAAGTATGTTCTCTAAGAGTTATACTAACAGTCTTGGAGGAAATCAGATCACTGAGATTTGTGAAGAGATTTATACCACAGAACCCTGGTCGTCTATTCATGGTCCGTGTCCCTCAGCAGTAGTAGTAAGATAGATATATAGTTTGGAACTGAGTTAATACATGAGCAGAGAGTCGCTCTTAGTATGTTGGAAAACATTAAAGCACAGATTGCTAGGTATTTATCAAAGAGCTCATCATACATTAGTGGTCAGGACAGCAAAAGAAATGGAGAGTCTGGAAGCTTTGCTACAAAGTTTATAGCTTAAATGCAAAAATTCAAAAGTTCAGGATAAAATCCTAGTAAAGCAGTACAGAACCACTGATAAACACTGCCATGAAGCAATGAAGAAGATGGTGTTTAGGTATATGGGGGGACTACTTTGAGAATCTGAGTACTTTTTCATAAACTTTGTAGGATGCTGGCATGGTGCTTTAAACTGCATCAGGTCCAGGGGCGTATTACTACTAATGATGTTGGAAGGCTGGGGAGGAGAGTGTCATAACAGGCCAGTGAGAAATAAGTTCAGCCTTTACAAAGTTCTATCAAGAATTGTATAACAACATCTTACTTACACTGCTGAGTGTACAGCTAAAGTTGATATTACTTTTTCCTGACATAGCTTGCCCAAGCAATTTTCCCAGTCCAAATCAAAACTGGGGGCATAAGTAATATGGACAGAGGTAGATAGGAGAGATCAGTCCACTTCTAGTAGGAAAGTAGGAAGAGCCCAAGGCCACTAGTCATTTGTCTCCACATTTTTCTCATTTTTGATACGGTTGCGGTAGCTTTTATAGCAGAAGCCTTTAAGATGTACCTTAAGAGCCTATTAATCTGATTATCCTATCTGACTCTCATGTGTGTTATACATAAATCTGGAAAGCATGTCTGTGAAGAAAAAAAATTGTCATCAAATTACTTCGTTAAACATAGACATTAGGATTTATGTCAGGGTCTTAGCAGAACATTTAAAGGAACTGCTTCCAGTCTTAATTTCTCCAGCACAACCAAGACTTTTTCTTAGACAACATTTGTGCAGTAATCTTATTTATGCAAGCTGAAAAATAAGAAAGAGACAGAGCAGGGGTTACAGATACTTAGAAAAGTATCAATTCTATGTAAAGGGCTATCACTGAATGGTGCAGGAGTATTTTCAGTTCCCATCTGAATTTGTTGAAGTGGTACAAACTCTCCCCCAGATTCTCAAAAGCTTGCACGGAGTGAAAGATCGGTGCAGGAGCTCAAGCAGGCAATATGTCTTCAGAGCGATTCAGGAACAGCCTGCAGGGGCGTGCACGAGCGCTCCTGCACTAATCTTGCACAGACTATGCCCTGGTATAAAAGTCACCCTATTTGCAAGTAAAAGTCATGCAAATGAGGTGATTTTGCAATCCAGGAAGCTTGCAACAATCTGTGCAAGACTAGTGCTATCTGCAGAAATGTACTTGGTTAGTAGCCGAGTACATTTCTGCAAAATCCAAAATGGAGCTGTGACAGCCTCAAATAAAGGTTACATATCATGTAGTAAGCATGCCAATGGCCAAGTATAAGGCCATTGGCATTGCAAACAAAACAAAAAATACAAAAATCAACTTTTATTTTTTTAGCCAATCTCAGCTGTTTAAGTGTAGGTCAGCGGCATGCAAATGGGATCGGGGGAAAATTACAAAATAAACCTAAAATAAGCATTCTAACTAAAATCACTATTCTGCCATGCAGGTCAATGGCAGGCAGAAGACAACATGGCCAGTGAGTAGTGGTTGCTAAGGGAGGAAGCTCAGTGTGAGACATGTAACTATGCATTAGCAGGCAATCCTATGCAAATAAGGGGAATGATAGTGAACCCCAATTTTTCCCAGCATGCTAGTCAGGTCTCAAAAGTGTAAGAGTAGGAATAGCTTGGTGCAAGCCTAGGAGTTAGGTGACATCATGGGGGGTGTGCCAAGCATACTGTAAGTGGATTAGAGCCCTGTGGCTCGAGTTTGCTCCTAGCTTAGCACAGCTAAACTGGGGGGGGGGGGTTCTAAACCTGCCTAGCACTCTTTACAAAGTATAAGCAGGTGAGCATGCCACACACTGGGTTTTACAGGAAGAAAAAAGAAGTTAAACCAGGAAATAGCAGCAGTGTGCACATTTGAGCACTCTGTTTGTGTGGCATGCACATGAGCTTAAAGAGGAAGGCAATGGGAAGGGAAAACAGCAGTAGGAAGGTAATCAAGGAGAACTAGCTTAGCTGGCAGGTGAAATGTATCAGAATCAGTCAATTACACAGGCAGCAGACCAGCCAAGCCCAGAGCACTACTATAAACTAAGCAAACACCTTCCCCTCTGGTTTTTCACACACTCTACACCACCGGTGTAAACAAGCAGGGAACTTTTAACACTCACAACAGCAAAATGATAGGGTCTGCAATAGCTATCATACAACTTGTGGAAGAGTCTGAGGGTGGTGAGGATGTGAATGCTGTCAACCAAGTCCAAAATGGATTCCTGTAAGTACGGTGTCTGCAAGGTCTCAAAATACCAACAAAAAAACAGAAAAATTACCAGCAGATGGTTGGTTAAGACATCAATATACAATAGTAACAGTACTGTATATTGATGTCTTGACCAAAGTGAAATAATATACTATTTTATAGCTTCCACTATCTGCTGGTTGTTTTTATGGTTAATGCTGTCGACCAACCCACAGTGAGGAGACGGAGAAGAGTGTACAGACCCAGGGGAACCTAACAGGGCCTATGTGAGCTGGAGATAGTGGAGCGCTATAGGGTGGACAGGGACCTCCTGCAGAAAATTGTTGAGCTGTGCCGGCCACACCTGACACACAGAACTAACAGAGGGGAACCCATCCCAGTGGATACCAAGGTATATGTAGGCCTAAGAATACAAGCTATGGGTACCTTCCAAAGGCCAACTGGGGATATGATGGGGATTTCACAGGGATCAGCATCCAGGGTACTCCACCAGTTCCTGGATGCCATGTCAGCACATGACAGTGAGCACATATATTTCCCCAACACGCATGAGGTGTTGGCCAGCAATATGCAACTGTTCAACCAAATAGCAGAATACCCTGAGATAGTGGGTGCTATAGACTGCATGCACATATGCATCAAAGCACCACCCGGTGAGTGGGTAGGGTCTACATCAACGTCAAGGGCTTCCCCTCCATCAACTGCCAGGTCGTGTGCGATGCCCAGGTCATAATAATGAATGTGTGTGCTGGCTGCCCTGGAAGCTATCACAATTCCCACATTTGGCATCTGATGCAGCTGTACCAGAGATTTGCCAGTTGGGACATCACTCATGGTTACCTAGTGGGGGATGCTGGATATGCACTGGAGCAGTGGCTGATGACACCCATCAGAAATGCACACACACCTGAACAAGAACTCCATAATGAGGCACACTCACAGACCAAAATTATAGCTGAGTGTGTGTTTGGGATGCTCAAGTCACGGTCCTGGTGCCTGGACACATCCAGTGGAGCCTTGCAGTACTCACCAACTACATGTACCCAAATTGTCCTTATATATGCCATGCTACACAATATGATCCTGTGGAAACAGCTGTAGCAGGAACAGCACGGTGCAGGGCACACAGTCCCCCACCATTGACATGGCCTGCACAGGAGGACTTGGAGGAGGAACAACCTGAGCCAGCCCCACTAGGTAGAAGGAGGCATGCCCAGTATGCCCTGGCCTTGGCAAAGAGGCAAAGCACAGCACATATACTGACACAGGAGGGAGCCAGGGAATAACACCTCTCTCTGACTCTCACATACAGTAAAAGTGATGCCAAACATTACACTATCTGTGCCTAACCATGTGTAGGGAGTGCACAATGTGCATCCGACATAGGCAGCCCTGCAGCACCACCCTCAATACTGGGACAACCACAAGATAAGTGACTCACACATGCCAGTCAGGGGGGGGTCACATACCTAACAACAGTCACAGCCAGCAGGACAGGTATAGACAAACACAAACAAAGGCTGTGCTATGGCCTCTGAATGAGGCATATGGGTAACCCCCCCCCCCACGCCTACAAAGACAAACTACAGCAGGTCAGGCAGTGGGATGTCATTTCTGAAGGGTAGCTTGTCAGAAACTAATATGTAGGTAATTAAAAGCTAAGATCTGTAGTACACTGGTATGCCTCTAGCCAGCACAATAGGTAAGACTACAGACTGAAATGGAGTACCCGACATACCAGTACAGTCTTAGCAAATGTGTACAAGTGTCAGGTGTGCCCCCCCATCTGACGTAGAAATGTAGTCACAGTCAGGTGTGGCCCTCAATCCTGTGTAGAAATTTAGAAGTAGTCAGGTGTGCCCCCCCATCCTATGTAGAAATATAGTAATAGTCAGGTGCCCCCCGCCACAATCCTGTGTAGAAATGCAGAAATAGTCAGGTGTGCCCTCCCCCATCCCATGTAGAAATATAGGAACAGTCAGGTGTGTCCCCCCACAATCCTGTGTAGAAATATAGAAATAGTTAGGTGTGCCCCCCTATCCTATGTAGAAATATAGTAACAGTCAGGGTGTGCCCCCCAATTCTGTGTAGAAATGTAGAAATAGTCAGGTGTGCCCCCCCATCCTACATAGAAATATAGTAACAGGCAGGTGTGCCCCAACCACAATCCTGTGTAGAAATAGTCAGGTGTGCCCCCCCCATCCCACGTAGAAATATAGTAACAGTCAGGTGTGCCCCCCCCACAATCCTGTGTAGAAATGTAGAAATAGTCAGGTGTGCCCCCCCATCCTATTCAGAAATGTAGTAACAGTCCATGCCAAATGATTGTCGGATTCCCTGCAGAGACAGTATGCTACCTGTAGGTGTACAACACAAAGGTCAGCACTGTAGTGCAAACTACCTGAACTCGATCCACACATTCAGTACAGCTAGCCATACTGGGCATGTCCACACACAGAGTAATGAAGGCAATGTCAGTCAACAACATACTGAAAGGTCATACTGGGCATGCTCACACACGTAAACACATGAAGGTCATGTCTGCAAACACCAGTGGACCAGACATATCTGGCAGCCACAGATGTTAGTGCAGACACTCCTCATTATGCACCACACATACTTTGCACACAGAGTGGATAGGAATACAGGCATATATGTAAGGACAACACACTATAATAAACCAAAGGTAGACATATAGATGTGTGGAAGAGGGTGACTGTGACAAGGAGCCATCCAGGGCTCTCCCACCCAGCACAAAGCCAAAGGGCCACAACCACACAAGGGTCTGATGTCACACACTGCACATACTAGCCACCTTTATTTGTCAGCATTACAGAGTATGTGGTGCATGTGCCAGCTGTGCAACATGAATGTTCAAGGAAGTAGTCATCTAGCAGCTGTATACACGTACCTGTGGAATATGACCCAGGTTGTGCCCACATGTGGCATGTCAACCCCTAGATGAATGGGTTATGGCCCATGCACACACACACTGCCCTCCCCATAGCCCCACTATGACAAGCCTGCTGAGGTCATCTACTGTGAAATATACCTTTGGGAGAGCTGTATCCCATTAATCTCCGTGGTCCATCCCATAACTGCATACTGCTGTAGTATGATAAACTAGTTAGGAGTTCTAACTCCAGCCTTGGCAAGTGCTTGTGTGTCTGTTTGTGTAGAGAGCAATGCTTTTTAGAGTGGTCACACTCCCTACAATTGAAATGCTCTACTTTGGCAAGGCTGCTGATGTCATCCACCTAGAAATACATCTCTGGAAAAGTTGTACCCTAGTAATCTCTGTGGCATGTCCCATAACTATGCACTGCTATAATGTGATAACATAGTTAGGTAAGAGTTCAATTTCCAGACATGGCAATGTTGTGTGGCTGTCTGTATAGAGAGCACTGATTTTTAGGGTAGTCACACTCCATACAATTTGTATGCTCTACTTTGGCAAGGCTGCTGATGTCATCCACCTAGAAATACACCTCTGGGAAGGTTGTAGCCCAGTAATCTTTGTCATGCGTGCTATAACTGCATACTGCTGTAGTGTGATATAGACTTTTGTTAAGGGTCTATACCCATGCATGTCGTTTATGGATGTTTTGTGTGTGTTTAAATGTCTGTGTGGGGAGAAATGCATTTTAGGCTAATCACACTCAGTACATGTCCAGTGGCCTACTTTGGCAGTCCTGCTGATGTCATCCAATGTGAAATACACCTTTGGGGAAGGACTACTCCAGTAATCTCTGTGGTGAGTACTATAACTGTAGGGCTGTAGTGTAATAAACTAGCTAGAGAAGGGTTCAACTCCCAGTCATAACAAGTGTGTGTGTGTGTGTGTGTGTGTGTGTGTGTGTGTGTGTGTGTGTGTGTGTATGTATCTTGTGTGGTTGTGAGTGTGTGACACCTGGGTCCAATGTGTGGTGGGTTTTGCAAATGTCTTTTATGGTGGCCTTATATCACAATGTCCATTGTACAGGGATAACAGATGTGAAATAGCCGAGAGGCTGAGGTTCCAATCCATATCCATACATGTGACATCACAGCCAGGCAATCACAGTTATCAATCCCAGTATTACCCAGAGCACACTCTCAACCCATGTCACATACACACATGCACACATGCCTAGGAAACAGCCAATATGTGTGTAGTACCCTGCTAATTGGTTACTGATAGTAACTATGGAGTGATTGCAGTGGCCTACAGCGGGCATGGCACACTGCCCATCTGTACAATAGGCACACACATGTAGACAGTAAACCTTCCTCGTGTTCCCCACTAGACACCTGCAACACCTGTGGTGCCATCACATGTGACCCACAAAGGACATAGCATGCCTGAAAGCATGCCCTGTATGGACAGATGCCACTGACACCAGGGAATGCTCTTTACATGCTATAAATGTAGGTGCAGAGTTAACCTGCTGTCCATTGCCAGTTCCTGCCACAGGTGGCCAAGACTGGCACATCTGATGATAATCTGTGTACACAACATGGGCCCAACACCCCAGGTACAATTCCACATGTCACTCTACATGCATGTGGGAGGTGTGCACATCCTAGACACCATCCATGTCATGGACTAGGGAACACATACATGGCAAGTGATGCATAACATTGGCCACACACAGTAGCCACCCAGGTGACTGGTTGGTGGATACAATACCCACCTGTGGCAAATGCAGAAACCACAGGTCTGAGCTACAATGCAGACCATTGTCATGTGGCCTGATGCCAAGGTATACCTATAAGCTAGCCTTGTATAGCCATCTGGCACAGTCAACCACCACATACACATGCAGAAATGCACCCATGCATGTCAGTACAGGCACTCTGTGTGTATGTATGTGTTGTATGATGCATATGATCACATCCACACCCACTACAACCCCCAGTGGCATACTGAAGCATGCTGTCTGATGTCAGACACCTCCCCATACCCTTTGCCCATATAACCTCCGTATGACCCATGTGGTGCATGTGATACCTGCACTGTAATGTGTTGTGGCAATCTCACTATTGATGAGCTGTATCCCTGGCCCTGACAAGTATGTCAATGTGTGTGTGTCTCTGTGAGTGTGGCTGTGTTGATTCTGGCACCTGTTCATCTGGACAGGCACGTGTACATCACCTATTGTATAGCTACCATATCCCTGTTGCAGATGTCACTCACCATCACATATATGTTCTGCAGACTCCACAACAGGTAACCTATGTGGCACATCCAACAAATGCTTAGGGCTGTGATAGCACTACACAGTCATCAGGGGTTTGACACCCTGTGCTGGTAGGTGTGTGACACAAACATGCTTAGGTTTTACTCTCCCACCCTTCCCTGACTTGTCAATGCCTCTGTCTGCCTCTCTCACTCCCTCACTGGTGGATGTGTAGACCTATATATGTTTTTCTTAGGCAGCAGCATGTGTATTTTAGGTAATGCTCCTGATAAGCTCATGGCCTCTGCATGAATTGCAGCCCTCCCCTAGCTGATTGCAGCTGTGGTAACATTCCCATAGCCAATTGCATGGAAACATACTCCAATATCTAGGAACATCATGTTTGTGTTGGTCCTTTTCATTCACTGTGAGCAGGAACTCGTTCTGTTGCTTGGCAAACAGCATCTCAGATGGAGTGGGGATTTACTTCTGACAACATACACTGTGGAAATAGGCCAACACACAGGAGGGGGATGTACCTGATCTGATTACAGACTGTAAGTGCTGCTATACTGCAATCGGAGTAATGTTGGTTTAACAGGGTGTGTGTGGCTATGGCTGTCCTACATGTATTAATACCTGCCATTTCAGTTGTATGTTTGTGAGGACTCCCCATCTGTATGGTCATCTGCATGCCGGGCAGTGTGTGGTGGCTTTGGTGTCGTGTGTTACCCACAGAACATGTATCTATGAACTGCAGAAGGTAGTGTGAGGATTGCAGTCTGTAGATGGTGAAAGCCATGACAGTTACTGACTTTACATCCCTAATAGGACATATGTTGCAACAAACTCTGTTACAATGGTAAATGTATGATGTTATCACAGCAGCGTGTCAATATTGGCCCTGTGCATGTGCTTCCAGCCACAACTCAGTCAACCTTTGTGCATATGTCATGCATTAAGAGGTGCATATGTGCTGTACACCATAATTAGAGTCATCATATCTGATAAGCCAGTGAGATATCAGACTGCTACACATGTTATGTACAGTAGGGGCTATACTTGATGACATAACCTGGACATACTGTGATTGTTTGTACAGTACTGAGGTCACTGCACTTATGGTGAATGTTGACAGTATGTGTATTGTTAATATGTACCTTGGCCTGTGTACAGGCTATGGTAGTTTTCATCATCCTAGATCCCATCCTATCTGATGTTACATGCTGCTCCACTTTATGTTACCTTATTGGCTTACATATACGGCAGCTTTGTTGCCTCACAGCAAGAGGTTCTCCTGTTCGATTCTCGGCTGGAATGCCTTCTATGTGGAGTCTGCATGTCCTCCCCCATGGTCGAGTGGCCTCCGAAAGACATGCATGAATGGGTGTGTCTTCACTAAAGGTTGAGCTTTGGGCTAGCAACTTGGCACCATAAAAATCTACTGCCAATCATTAGCGGACCGGAGTTCTGCTGTGGCAACGTCTAACTGGGAAAAGTCGAAAAGACAAACAAACAGACAAACAAACATTGGCTTACATACAACTTATTACCACTCCCAGGATTCAAACACCTGCTGTGTGTGGTAAACATATTATAGTTGACATCACAGTACACTGTGCTATCAGGGACTTGGTGTAAAGTGTCCCAATGTTTTCTGTCTAAGTCTCCCTCAGTTGTACAATATGACTTACCTCTTGGGACTTCCAACATTGTTATACTGAACCTCCTACACATTTTATCTGCATTCAACAGTGTGGGTAACACTGCTTATTACAACAGTACTATTTATAGAATGCAACACTATAACAACATATGAAAGCCGAATGTACACAAGCACTCCAGAGGTTATACTTTTATTCACAAGATATTACACCTTTATTTACACACAACCTATATGACAGTCTTCCTGCCATATTGTCTGGTTTATTCAGTACATCCCATACACAATACATTTTTTATATTAGTGCAACACTTTCTAGAACTGTTCTATTTATTTGTTATGACAGTACATGCAAGATTATTAATAACCTGCCTCGCGACGCAGCCTTTGCAGCCTAGCAGCATGGGCTTGCTGGTTCACAGCCCACTCATCTGCAGCTGTCAGAGAAATACAGTGATATTTATCCATTACCTATTCATAGTATACACAAGCTAGGCAATCGTTATCTATGTAGTAGAATGAGTACTTACTCAGTGCTGGGGCATTGGCCATCTGCCTTGATTCTTGGATCCACTGCTCCAAGAGATCACCCCTCCGCCATCATCAGGTCAGCATGATGATGCCTGGCCTGCTCACCAGCCCAAGGGATACCAGTGGCACTGGTGAGGTCACAGGCGAAACTATCCCAGGCCTCCACTTTATACTGAGAGCCCTGGTAGTAACCCTGCAGTAGTCTCTGCTCATGTTGTTTTACCAGGAGCCATACCATGAATCTGGACTCCTGGGTGCCCCAGCACTGCACTCTAAATCCAGTGCCTTCCCCTACTCCAGCCATTCTGCCTACAGTAGGGAGCTGCTGCCAGTTATGGGAAGTATTCATGCCTGTGGGGTTTAAATATGCCTGATTTCCCACACTTTCCCGTGACTGGATGGTTTTGAAAAGGCTAAGCTATGAGCACACCTGCTTACCTAATGTTGGCATTGCTTAAAGGAGTATACCACTGGGCAGATTGAGTTAGCCAGCCTACACATTGCTTACACCAAGTAAGCTGAGCTGTGCAATGCTTAGTGTTGCTTAATATTTAATTAGCATTATATTTTTCTTTTGGCATTGATTTATTATTCGTTACATGTTATATCTCTGTCTGGTATCTGTGATTCATGTGCACATACACTTTATGGGGTCCCGGAGACTTCAACAATTTATTACAATAACATCTCACATCTAGCCTTACTGCAGTACTCCAATTCATATATTTATGTTATGTGGTAGGTTATACAACATCACACTCTACATAGATTTTTTTGACATGTTCAGTTTGATTTTCCTATGGTGAAGATTTGTTTGTTGAAACCTCAATTTTTATGTATTGCTATGATGGCTTAGTGGTTAACTGCTGTTACTGTAATATATAGGGTGCTGTAAAAATGTGAAAGCAACCACCACGAATATCAGCAGGACATAGGTTACAGCTGATATTCGTGGTGGTTGCTTTCACATTTTTACAGCTTTTTCTTCCTTTTGTTTGGTGAGAGCACCTTCAGCTGTGAGTAGTATTCCTGGTACTGTTGTAATATATAGGGTCTTGGGTTTGAGCCTTGCAGAGGCTGTTTATTATGTTGCTGAGCAGAACACGGGCTGTTGGATAGAGCATGATTAAGGCACTTTAAAGTAGTTGTAAGTGGGTTTGCACGCGTTTGCATGGAGCTAAACACTGCTAACTTCCGGTTACAGTTTCTTACACTCAGTTAGCTTCTAAATTGCTTAATCTGTGTAGGCAATGCTTTCCCCTGCACAAACGCACTTAAACATGCTTATGTTTGCTTACATATGCCTACTACTGCTTATTTGTGCTCATATCTGCTTACTAGTTCCTTATTCATTATGACACTGACACTTCACATGTGCATTTCCTGCAGTACTCCAGTTCATAAATATATGTTCTTTAGTGGGTTTTGCAACACAAATATTGGTTATAACGTGCTTTGTCATGTAAAACAGACTGTACTACAGTGGGACTTAAACCAGTAACACCTTCTCATTAGGCAAACACTCTGCCCACTACACTATTGCTGTGCTGGTTCCTTTGCATGTATCTTCCTTGTTATCCTCTTTAGCTTTTTAAGCTGCTTTAACTGTAGCTAAGCGATGGGCACACCCGCGCACCTATGGTTAGCTGTACTCGGATTTAAAAAAAAAAATTAAAGGGGCTTTTTTATGTACTGTTGCTGTTGTACACATGGGGAACTGTTGGTGGGGATATGCGGACACCTATGAGCGACCTCGCTCATTTCTTACCACTTTCTGCTGTTCTACATTGCAGAGTCATGTTTATTCTTAGAGCTCTGCTCTCAGACACACCCCCTGCACTCGTACATGCTCCGTGTAAGCCTAGGAGCTCGGGCAGCGTACCTTATTAATATGCATGGCACGCTGCCATCCTGCTCCTAAATGGGCGCTTCCATGCAGGACTAAGCTAGTCCTGCAAGGAAGTTTAGTAAATCTGGGGGTCTGTCTGCACAGGTTCAGATTCTATCTAATGGCAGACTGATTCATTTCTTTTGTCCAAGACCATGTGACATGAGTGTCTCCTCTGCCTATTACCTTTTATTTATTCAAGTAAGTCATTAGTAAGAGTTCTTAAGTATGAAATTTTAGGGAAAGAATGGCACTCCATATGTATGAACTGCAGATGACTTTTTAATGCTAATGATTCAATTCCAAGAGTGGATATTCCTCATTATAAAAACATTTACCACAGAAAGTTTACATGGCTGTTGAGTTTAAAACTTAACTTTAATAAAACGTAGCTACTCCTAGAAAATTAATAAGCACTAAGGTTTAAGGAAGAAGTGGATGTTCTATATTTTGTACAGTGTAAGACATTGCCTAAATATAAAGATATCTTCTAAAACCCAAACCACCTGAGAAAAGTAATGGACATTAGTGTTTGACTTTATAGGATAAATTCATTTTTTGGACCTATTCTTGGAGACCGCTATGATCTTTGCTCCTAGACAATGTTCTTGTTTAAATTGTTCATTTGCTGCCAGTTTACTATATAAAAAGACATATTAGTCTGGAAAGTTTCATTCCTTGAATAATTGTGATTGAAACTTGATTTTGAGAATTATTTGGTAAGATGGTAAGTTCAGTGTGGCCAAAAGCGGTTTTGTTGTACACAGACCTTTTGGGCACTGCCTGCATGTCTTTAGGTGCACTGCAGCTTTTGACTTCCAACCAATATGAAGTTGTATTTTGGTTATATTCCCTTATGGAAAGCTTTGAGGAAGCCTTATTAGGAGGTTCTGAAATTGGGGTACATGAATGGTAGCCTATGTCTTTGCTAAATTATCATCCTTAGTGATATACCCTGAGTGGTAAGTATAGCATTTGGAGAAAGACTGGTCATAGTCTAGGGACTTTGTATTTCTTGAAGTATGATGCTTTACTTGTGTTATATCCACTACTGTCTTTTGCAAGTATTCATACCTTCTGACAAAAATGGTAGAAAGCATGTATTAGAACTTTGTGAAACCTAACAAAGTAGGTGGACACCAGGTGGTCTTTCAGATCCTTTCAGCTTTTATGGAATAAATATTCTCTACCCATGTTGGATCATTAAAGATGCCTACAAAAAATTACTGTAACTTCAAGTAAAGTTTTACCACCACTGATGTGCAGTAATCATGGGGCTATTAAGGTAAATTTGTCACTAGATAATTCTGCCAAACTGAAATCTAAACCAATGCACAGAAGGTCAACTACAGATTATATGGAAGCAAAACAGTCACTATGTAAAACTAACTGGAGTGAGGTGTTCAGTGGAAAAACTGCAGATGGAAAGTGGAAAGTTTTGAAAGAGAAATTGTTTGAGTGCAAAAAGTCAAAAAATGTTTAACATCAGGATCTAGGCATATGACATCAGGGGGATATATCGCCATAAGAACAAGATATCTGATTAAGGTTAGCGGCAAAAAAAATATAAGAAATGGAAGAGAGGTTGAGCTACAACTTTGCAAACTGAAATAAACAAGCTAGGCAAACAGATTAAGCATAGTGTGAGACAAGATCAAGAAAAATTGAAGAAAATTTATATAAAGATATTGAACGTAATAGGAAACCTTTTTATAGATACATAAGATGTGGAAGGAGTAAAGACACAGAAATTGATAAACTGTGTCCTGATTCTAAAATTTATTATCAAACACAACAGATTATAGATATATTTACAAAATCTTAGGCAAAGCAGTTTGTCTCCACAAAAGGGGTGATGAGTTATCCTAATGACATCCAGGTAACCCCAGATACTGTAATCAAATTAGATTATATTGAAAAAGAACTGCACAAACTGGATCCAAACAAAGCACAGGCAGGAGACGAATTACTAGCAATGACCTGAGAAGACTTCAGCAAGAGCTCACACTACAATTATATCTATTATTCACTAGGTCATATAATTATGGGGAGATTCCTCAGTATTGGAGACATCGGCTTATTAAACCTGTCTTTAAGGGAAAGGGGAGTAGGACAAACCCAGAATCATGTAGACCCTTAAGTCTACTTTCATGTTGTGGAAAATTAATGGAGAAGGTAATATTGGATAAGTTATTGTCAGAACTGGATAGGTTGGGACTAGAAACCATATATCAGCATGCATATGTTGAATAGATCTATTACCACCTGTAACATGATGTTCTTTATCAATATAATAACAGCTATGAATGAAAAATTGTGCTGTGATGTAATTTATATAGACTTCAGTATTTGACAGGGTCATACACAAAACACTGATCAATAAATTAGTACAACTAGGCATTGATGTACTCTTGATAAGATGGATAGCCGCATGGCTTACAAACAGGACAGGCAAGTATCGTACAGCAACTAGACAGGTGAAATCCTTGGTTATAGTCAGGGTGTGCTCTGTCCTAGGCCCTTACTTATTTAGATTGTATCTTACAGAGAGATGTTCTACAGCCTATACTCAGATGACCTGGAATTGGGTAAACAGATTACAAGTGTTACAGATAAGGCATGTCTGCAAAATAACTTGACTACATTGACCATTTGGGCACAGGAGAATACTATGCTGATAAATACATCAAAAACTAAGCATATGAGATTGAGGAGACATAAACTGAAAGGTGAATATTTAATACAGCATACCGTGATTGAAACTCTAGACTCATTTAAGGACCTGGGTATAGGGGTAGATTCAGCTATGAGTTTTTCTAATCATATCAACCAATTGGTTAATGATAGTTATAGAACTTTAGGATGTATAAAAAGATTTATAAAGTCTAAAAAATTAAAAATAATGAAGTCATTGTTTGTTAGTTACATTAGACCAAACTTGAGTATGAAACAACAATATGGAAACCCTGTAAGAAGACAAGCATGAGTAAACTGGAAAGAGTACACGGAAATATACCAAGGGCATCCACGGATGTGAAAATCAAAGTTATTATGAAAGACTAACATATCTGAACTTGTGCAGTGTCTCTTGCAGATATCTAAGAGGAGATCTTATTCAGGTATATAGAGCATTAAGGGACAACTACCTCTGGGAATATTTGAGGTTATCAAAAAGTACTAGAGAATCTTTAGATAACCTATGTAGAAGATTCTATAGGAATGAGAAGTGTACTAATTGGTTCTCTGACAGAGTAGCTGATGCATGGAACAGACTAACAATTATGTTAAAGCAAGCACTAGTTTAGATATTTTTATGAACAGCCTGGGCACTTATTATGGGAATAATTGTTTTGGTGTATTGGCAAGCTAGAAGGGCATTTATGCCCATGCTTGAAATATTTGTATGTATGTATGTACAATTAAGTGACTCTATTTGCAAATCTGCATTAATGCATCTTATAGAAGAGGTACGGCAACCCTTATGTCAGAAGATTATGGTAGGTATCGAGAATTTTAAGGTCAGTTGATCCCTTCGAAGGCTGCACATTCACATATTTTCCTGGTCAAGCAAGTTGTTAAGCCATTGCTGGATGTCTGTGTAATTGATCAACAACTTGGCAATGCTTCAGAGAGAAAAATCTTTGACCAGTGTTTGAAATGATTATGCATGATTAAACCATATACATTTTAGTTTGAGATGTTACTGCTGTTTATGCATCAGGATTGTTGGACCCTAAACTGGGATATAATTAATGTTTGGTATGTTAACTAAATGCTCTTGCATGTGGAGCTGCATTTTGAGATATATTTTAGGTATGGTCTAAAGTACAGGTGATGTGACAACTAGTTATTGAGATGGTAAATGCTGTACTGAGGAGATTTCTCCAAAAATCATGTAGAGATGCAGACCCTGCAAATGAACATCAGCTTAATAAGGGTTTGAAGTGTGATTACTTCAAAGGATAATTGCCATTTGATCTATTGTGTTTCATAGGCAGAATCCTGCTAATTTAACTAAGATAGAAAAAGGTAGGTAATACAAGCTACATGTAAGAAGTTTTGTGCTGATCTTGAAAGGTTTATTCTTTCCTGATCTGCTCTTTAATGAAATACATTCATGTGGTTTAAAACACAAATGTGGAAAAAACTGTTAATTGTCTTCTCTGAAAATTAATATATATAGAACAAGCATGCCTGTTGTAAATAGAAGAGACTGCAATATTTGTTGTTTCATTTTGAATATATGATTGCTATTAAGTAAATGTATTTAAAAATACATGCCTATAAGCATGGCAGCTGTACTTTGTCACAACAAGCCATTTTTTTTCTAGTCTATCGAGGGATTAAAATGTGGTCTGGGTGATTTTTGCATTACTGCAACACAGTATGTAGCACAAATACTTGTTTAAATATCAGTTACCCTGAGATTTATAATGTCTTTTGGCTGGATCTTGCAATGCAATATTTTAACACATAAAATTAAGTATAGGAGGCCAGCATTTCAGAATGTACACCATCTCAAAAGAGTATAGAATACAAGTTTTTGTCTATATTTTTCTTAATTTTTGACATTATCCTGTACTCTTACTCCCCTTAAAGGCAAAAAGGTAGTTGAATCTAAATGGCTGTTAAGAAAATAAATTTCTCTATACAAGAAAACAAGTTGCAATGGGTAGAATGAACATACACCCAGGATGTAAATCATGTTCTAGGTGACCTCCACCATAGCCTTGAGCATTTCTCTGTGAACATGTGGGCCTCTTACCTTCCATTACAGGGTGCCAACACAGCAGCAAAAAACGCACACCCACTTGCAGGAAAGGGAGCTGCCACAAGCTGCATTATCCAACAAACGCTTTGAGGTCCCTCCAGTGAGTGAGCAATGAGATTTCTTCTAATATTTCAATGTAAAGTGCATCTCTAGTGAGATAGTAACACATTTTCAAAAGCAGTGACTTCATACTTCTTAATTTTAGTTAAAGGAACCCATATAATGTTTAATGAAAACTTAACCTAGGATACTTCTTTCTCATATAGCCTTTTTATTAAAGTTGTCGTAGAACCAATTTGATTCATTATGTTTTAAAACAATAAGTGCTTTTGTTTGTTTAGTACAGGACATCTCCAGATACAATAGAAACCACATGCCCTACTATTTATATCCCTTTAAATCCACTCCTTGGTTAATCAATCAATCTAAAAATTATTCCAATTATCGATTAATTAATCAATTTTAAAGAGCAAGTTCATAAAATAAAGTTATACATAAAATCTATTTAAAATTGAGGGTTGAAGGTGATTTATTTTACAAGGAAAAGGAAAATTGTCAAATTTTGGTTTGGCCATGGTATTGGCTTATGGGAGTGGTAGTAGACAAATACAAAATATTAATAATAAGAACTGGAGAAGTGTTTTCAGTAGTTATGATGTGATCAATAAATTTGAAATAGGACCAACTATAAAGAAGCAAGGTTGTCAAAATATGGTGCGTGCCCACAATGTTGGTTTATTTACAAGGGTCCTAATATTACTGTAATATCATTTCCAGGGTTTTGACTAGGAATGGGTGTTTCAGTTATAATACAGTTGGTGTAATGTATCTGGCACAATGTATGACCTATAATGCATTCTATGTGAGTAAGACCAAAAGGGCATTAAGGAAAGAAATTTATGAACAAAGATATGCCTTAAGAAAAAAATATATAAGGAATGCTCTGTATAAACACAGTTTAGAATGTAGAGAATGTAAAATCTTTTTGTTTTTTGTGATAGAAAAAGTCCTATAGAATATATGAGGTGGGAAGTGGGAATCTTTTTTAGAAAATAAAGAATTGCTTTGACAAATTTAACTGAATGCCTCTCAGTACCCAAGAATCAGTGCTAAAATGTAAAGTAATAGTGTACTGGTTATAAAATCAGAAAACTTATGAAATATTCTATATATAATGCTTTTGATTTGGTTTTAGGTGTTCTTGAGCAATTTTTATGTAATAAGTTTTTTTAAATAGATTTTATCTGTAACTTTATTTTATGAACTTGCTCTTTAAAATTGTTTAATTAATCGATAATTGAAGAATTTTTAGTTTGGTTGATTAATTAAGGAGTGAATTTAAAGGAATATAAATACTGGGTCATGTGTTTTTTATTGTATCTGAAGAAGTCCTATACAAAACGGATGAAAGCACTTAATGTTTTACAGTTGAATAAATTACAATTTGACCATTAAACAAAGAAAAGATTTAAATCAACTAATAAATAGCAAATGCCTTAGAATAATGAACCCAGATAAAGGAGGTGGGGTTGTTTTAATGGATCATATCAGATATGCCGCTAGGATGTATCAATATTTAAATAATGAGACCTATTTTTAATTAAATTTGCATAATGAAATTAATATATCTTATAATAAAATCGATAGGTTTTCATATGATGGACTGATTATCAATGAAATTTCTGGTCCAGAAATAAACTATTTGGAAGTAAAGAAATCCCTTATCCCCTCAATATTTGCACCCCCAAAGTGCAGAAAAATATAGTTGACCATCCATTAAGATGAACTGTGGAATCTGGAGGATACAAAACTGAACCTTTGGTGAAATTTATTGACAATAGCTTGAAGCCCTTTTTTGAAGACTAGAAACATGTATTAAGAGATTTATGGCATTGTCTAAATGAGCTTACCAATTTAAGGTTTGGAAAAGATGTGATTCTAGTAACCACTGGTGTTAAATATCTATGTCTCATAATACCTTATGATTTAGAGTTAGAGTGGTTCAGAGAGGCACTATATAGGGGAACTAAAATGGATCAAGTAAAAATAGGATTTTTAGTGAATTTGATGGAAATTATTTTACATAATTTTGTGTATTTTGAGGGAGATTATTTTAAGCAAACTAGGGGTGTTGTGATGAGAGAAGCAGCAAGAACAATCTTTGCAAACATAGTATTATGGCTTTGGAAGATTAATTATGTATTTAATAGTGAACATTATGAAAATATTGTGTCCTATTTAAGATTTCTGGAAGATCTATTAATTATCTGGAAAGGTTCAGAATATAGATTCCAAAAAACAATGTGGAGATGGCAGTGAATGAAAACAAACTAGGAACACACAACCAATATGCTGTAGAGGTCCAATGAAGGTAGAGCCGAAATAAAGGAATGTAGTTTAATGATAAAATATAACACCAATAACACGCAAAGAAAATTTCATGTAGTTTAATGTTAAAATCCAACACTGATAACACTCAAAGAAAATTTCATTAACACAGTGAAATATAATAATTGCGTTTTCGTTCAACACTTCATCAGATGCAAAAATAACGTAACTCCAAAGTACTATTTAAATATCGGATTTGAATAAGTGGATTGGAGAACGGGCCTATCAGTACTTAGAATTAATAAACATTAAAACCAATCACAATAAATAATAAGAATCATGAATATGCATGTTTGAATGTAATGCATTTAAAAAGCTGTCATATTGATCATCACATATTAAACTATAAAAACTTTGATTGGTAATAAAATTATTCTTGAAAATAACTGATGCTAAAGAATCATATGTATGAAATATATATGTTAAAACTAATAAATAGTGCACAAATTTATATAATACTGTTAAAAAATAATACTATTAAAAATACTGTTGAGAAAGAGGTAAAATACAAAATACAATACATAAATGCCCCCTAGTGGACGAAATAGTTGATTACAATTTAGCAGCTCTTAGTTTTAATACAGGAAGAATAGAAAAAAATGTAATTTAGCCCAGGTTGTTAGGTGGCCTCTAACACTATTTGCCAGTAAAGCTCACGATATTCAAGTTTAGCTTCCCACATGCCCCCTCTAATTTCTTTTGGAACCACCTCCAATACAAAAAATACAAACAAAGCTTGTGGACATACTGTCTTATGATGAAAAAGGGCATTGTTTGTATTTGCCTTACTTATTTCATACATATGCTCAGAAATACAGGTTTTCAATTTTCTCTCTGTCTTGCCAATGTAAAATGAATTGCATATCTTGCACGTAGCAAGATACACTATTCCACTTGTATTACAGTTAGAGAAACACCTGCTCTTAAGAGTTTTCTTTCTGCTCTTTATTTCTACTGAAGGGCAGTTAATTATATGGGAGCACTGGGAGCATGCACCATATTTAAAAGTCCCTACCCTTGTGGGATTAAATTGTGACCTGAAAGTACTTCCAAATTCAAAAAGGTTTTTGAAATTCCTTTCTTTTCTGTATATAAATGTTAAGGAATTCTTGAAAAGAGGTTCAAGGTCGGAAATTTAATTAAATTTCTCCCATTCTTTACTGATGGTGTTTCTAATTGTACCAGCATCTCCACTGAAATCTAAAACATATACATCATTCCATTCATTGGATGTATCTATCTGTTTAGAAATTCCTTGATGGGAGACCAACAGAGCTTCCACTCCCAGTATAGGGGCAAATCTGTCTGTTCTGCCCTCTATAACCTCTGTTGTAACTTGCTCAATTAGGCTACTAGGGTAACCTCTTTCCTTGAACATTTCACACACAACATCACATTCTACTTGTAAGTCATTTTCATTAGAAGTCATACGACTAATTCTAATAAGTTGCCCTTTTATAAGGTTCTTTTTTTGAAAGAAAGGATGACCACTAGAAAAAATGTAGGTAAGAATTTGAAAAGGTAATCTTTCTGTGTACTCTAGAGGTGAACTTATCACTATCTTTTGTAATGTGTACATCTAAATAAATAAGTTCCTGTGTATTAGAACTATAAGTAAAATCTAAAAATTCTGTTGTACCTTTTAAATATATAAGGAAATCCTTAAACCTTTCTAAACTCTCTGTCCAAAAGATAATAATGTCATCCAAAAAGCGCTTATAAAGATACCAACAATTATTAAATTCACTGTTCAGCACATATGTGTTTTCCCACCAAGTCAAAATAATGTTAGCATATGTGGGGGCACATTTGGCCCCCATTGCCACACCTTTTGTTTGCTTGTAAAACTCACCTTCATAAAACATGTAATTATTTTTTAAGATTAACTGCATTAATATAAGGCAATTAGTAAAATCATTATTGGAAAAATTACCATATGTGCTCATTGCCTCCTCCAACCATTGAAGACCTATATCGTGATGGATACTACCAAACAAGTCCACTATGTCAAGTGTAATAAATGTTATCCCTTCTTGATATAAGTCAGGTTTTAACTGTGCTGGTCCCCTCAAAGATAAATATTTTAACTTGACATCAACAAATTTGGCTAAGGGAGCTATAATAGAGCCTTCTGAAGATACTATTAAACAAAGTGGTGGATCTAAGGAGGTCTTGTGGACCTTAGAAATACCGAACACTGAGGAAACCCTAGGATTTTTGTTATATAAAAAGTTAAAAATATCCAAACTAATAGAGCCTTCTAAAAGTAAATCATTCAACATAAGATGAATTCTAGAATGAGCTATATTAACTTCATTAATAGAGGCCCTTGAATATTTACAATTATCACTAAGTTGTTCCTTTACTTTGGACTCGTATGTAACACTGTCCATCAAAACAGTTCCTCCCCCTTTATCCAGTTGCATTATTCTTATTGAATGATCCACTTTAAGTACTTCTAAGAGACTTGTTTCATCTTTGGAAAGATTGGGATGTACCCAATGTCTGTTTATTTCTTTCCTAATTTCTCTTTCCATGATAGTCTCAACATTTTTTAGTTGGGGGTGTAGGGGCGGATTAAAAATACTTTATTCCTCAGAGGTGTAAAT